>NW_027331939.1:5710703-5925703 GCF_048418815.1 Hemitrygon akajei | reverse complement strand
TCGATGTGGGATGTATTAACTCTGTAAGGTGTTTGACCGGGCTAGGCATGGTAGGCACGTTCAGAAAGTTAGACGGTATTCCATCTAGGGAAACCTGGTTTTGTAGACTCAGAATTAGCAAATTGGCAGATTAGATAGTAATGGGAGGGAATTCTGCCTGGAGGGCAGGGACCAGCGATGTTCCGCAAGAGGGTATAAAGTTTAGTACAGTTTACTAGTTTATCTCGACTCTGTTGTTACAGTGCTCTGAGAGGCAGACTGTAATCTGACCATCCTGCAGCACTTGGATAATTTACTGATGTCAGCAAAATGGTGAATTTCAGGATGGAACCGCACGTTATACTGTATAATCTGCACACCCGTTACATAGAACAGGGCGGATGCTACAATAACATCGAAACAACCTTTTCCAATGGAGGCCCCAAAGTCGACATTTAGCAGCATCTTGTGGTGCTATCCAAATATATCGGATGATACAGTATAACGTGCAGTTGCATTCTGAGATTCAGCGTTTATCTAAGTGCTGCAGGATGGTCAAATTAAAGTCTGACCAGGCAAGTGAACCAGCATTCCAACATGCCAAAATCAAATTCCTAATTCGAGTACAAATGCATTTATCCTAATACCAATTTCCCTTTGAATACTGGGTTTATCATACATGGATACCTTTTTACCACGATTCTACCTGGCCGGTGTGAAATCGGCGACTCCCTCTGAAATCAATAACAAGGTAGACAAGTAAAAGAACACAATATAAATACACAGGTACATGCAAAACAAAGTCCAAGCATGCACTTTTCTACGTTCAAAACCGTTGTAGATTACTGGCGCATACAGAATAAACAGTTAAATACCAGAGTGTAATCCCTTATCAGATATTCCAAGGACCAGAGGAAAGAAAGATCGGGGTGGTTGCGGCCCACATACACTAACACTTCATGTAATTTCGGAAAGACCCTCTCTCTGAAATTCAGCTCAGTACCTGGAAATGCATTTCACTCAACGAACCAGACTTTTACAGACAGTCATATCCTGTGATGAAACAGAGGATTAATTCAAACATCCTCTCAATACAAACCTAACAAAGACACGACTGCTTTCCGTTCATTTACGACCGAATTACCTCTCCTTGTTTTTCAAGGGAACCCGCAAACGTCCTGTCCTCGTGCAATATTTTACAATCTCAATGCATTCACATTATAAACTTTTGCAGAACACGTCGTACTATTAAGTGTTGAACAGTTTACAACTAAGCAATAATTAGAATCATTCAAACATTTAAGAAATCCTTCCGAGTTTCAAGCATATGGACGCTGGAGGCTATGTATCGTCTCAAGTTGATACTCAACAATTTAAAACATGCAGTCATCGCGTCACCGAATCCCCAGCGGCTTCCACGTTTTCTGGCCTCTAAATTCCGCTCAAACATAGGATGTAATTTAAATGAAAGTTTTGCTGTATAGAATCATGTTTAGTAATCCCCATAACCACCGCTGAATGAATAGATATTTAACAGGGTACTGGTCTCGGCTGAAACGTCGACAGCGCTTCTCCCTATAGATGCTGCATGGCCTGCCGCGTTCCACCAGCATTTTGTGTGTGTTACTGGGAACATTTGCCTACCAAATGCTGTCCGGAACTATCGCCTTTATCACCTAATTAAAGGTATATTACTTTAGTGTGTGTCCTCCCTCATATACTCACGCCTGCACTTACTTATTCACACGCGAACACTTTGTACTGAGTCTCCATGCTGAATACTCCATACTCCATACTGAGTCTCCACTCCGTGGGTGTAATGACAGACCGATGAAACATTACCATGGATTTTCTATGTTGTCAGTGCTGCGACACACTAAAGTTCTGAACGAAATTTATGTGACTTCTCGCTCCAAAATGTCTCGATGTAATGTTGATTAATTAAGCGCTTGGAACACCATTCATGGATCTGACGTAAATGTGGTCAGGTGCTTGGCGCTTGTCTGGTTTGCACGTCTAGCGGTATCCTCTGTTAATACCTAGAAGTAACTTAACGGATTATTTAATTCTTCACTTGCTCACCTATCCATGTATTTTCGCACAGTCCAGTGTGGAGAATGTAATTCTGAGACTTTAAAAGGCAGCTAAGTCTTCCGGCACAAAAGCTTCTGGGTGAGGCAGAAAGGATGCAGTGCATGGTATATTCTGCTTTCAGATTCCTGCCTCTGTCTCCTTCCGTTGCGACTTTCTCACTGGTCGCATGTGGGGAAGGGGATGGAAGAAGGTAGCATAGCCCTGTTTGGGTACTGGCAGGAGATGTTTGGAAGTGGGCTGCCTATCATAGTCATAACCATGAGGAATTGCACCACTCCTGATTTAAATCAGTATACATTGCACTCAATCCTTCCACATCGCTACAAGCTGATCTGCCTCTTATCACTCACTCTTCTTTCACAAACCATCAAAGACTGACTCAAATGCATTATTTTCTCGCTCCTCGCACCCGCCCTCCTCGTAAATATGTTGCCCTCTCCTTAGTGTGGACAGCTTCTCTTCAAGAAGAGTCTCCACATCATGGAAAACATTATTGCTTCTTATAATCGGTCCCGCTGCACTTCAGTTTGCTGCCGCCATTCTACCCAATTCTCAATTAAGCATCCTTTCTCTCTGGTTTCGTTTACCCTCCTTGCCTCACATTGTCCCATAGGTAATCATCCAAATTTTTATCACATCTTCTTTATTTTCCTGCATTCACCATGACCAGTGGAGTCTCCACTCTGAGACTTTGCGTTACCCTCTTCTCAATTACAAAACAGGCAAGTTCTGAGTTTGATGTTATAGGTACAGGGGACTTTTATTTCCCAAGTATTGAGTGAGAGAACCAAGTGGCTAATGGATTACAGGGAAGTGAGTTCATTATGTTATTGAATTGCTGTTTTTTTGACGTGGTATATTAATGCACCGATAAGAGGGGAGGTCTTTTTAGATTTGAAATTCTGTAACAATTCAGGATAGAATTTTGAGTGCAGAAGTTGATAAACCTTTCCAATCTCTGGAAACTTTCGCCTCAGTAGAGAATTCCTGGGTTATATGTCATAGGGGTCTGTCAAGTGTATTTAAAATTTGAGAGGAATGTCCAATAATGAATGAGGATGGAGAGAGGTGAGCAAGACAGTTCGTTGGTCAACTTGGTTGAAACTGGTTCAAGCGACAATCAGACACTGAGGTCAATCGACCTGTCGTAGAAAGTGCTTGGACTAAGTGGAACAATCGAGACAAAGTAGACGGCGAGAAAGAATGTATAGTAGAGACACCAATTAATAATTTTCGCCGGTATTCATATTCGAAAAGGGGTTTGCAGTGGCGGATTCAAAAAGGCAAGGTAAAATTCTGCTGCGACTCACCAGAAATGTAGCCGATATCCTAATGGAATTAAATGAGAATAACTGCGGGGCTGAGTGAGGCTTGTGGACTGAAAGAGGAGAGAATACTTGGTCCAAGGTTATGACATTTTGGGGGACAATTCTGGATGCTAGATGATAACAGGTGCTGCAGAAGAGGCCCCAGCACTGAACAAGAACAGAACACTGTGGCTCAGAGAGACACGAATATCAGCCAAAGATAGGCAGCCATTTTTTGCAGGAAAGGCTATGGTCTAAATTAGTTTTCCCGACGTGTTATTATGAAGAGCACCGTGATCGGGTGGGAAATGTGTATTTACCCCTCAGAGGGAGAGGGGTCAGAGATCGGAAACAAGATCCACGGATGTGGAGGCAGAGTTAAGATGCCACTAAACGACTCCTTTGCACGCATCTTCGGAAACAGCTCTCCTACCATCTGTCATGTTTTCATTTTTCCTTTTCAGGGTTCTTTCGAAGACCTTGACCTGGAGTTACTGGCTGACTTCGGTTCTTTGCGGGAATGGGACTGGAGTGTCAGAACTGTCCGGTATCCGATATGCCAAGGGTTCGGCCTGAAAGTCTCGGCCGCACTTGGAAGCCTGAGATCTCGGGGCTCTGGAGATGGCCGGGTCGAGGGTCGGTGTCACGGCAGGAGACCCGTGTGTCACCGGTGAGGCCGGAAACACTTTTACTGTGGGCCAGAAGACCTGAGAGCTTTACTGTCTTCGGGCACGGATCTCGGTTGCTGTTATGTCTCCCACTCGCCGTGAAAATGGGAGAGAGCTCGCTCTCCCTTATTAGGGGGAGAGAAAACCTCTGGTTTGTCGAATGCCGGATGTAACGAGAAGTCTTTGGGGTAACTGCAAGTCTGTGTCTTTGCTGTTGCCTTCCTCACATTTGTGCTCGGTGGTGGTTTTGACGCATTTTGCCGGGATTGTTGCTCGCTGCCGCACTCGGGGAGAGGGGAGCTGGGGAGGGGGTATTTGGAGTTCTCACGTTTAACCATCATTCACTCTTTGAGGCACTTCTCTGTTTTCGTGGATGTTTGAGAAGGAAATACGTTTCAGGATGTATATTGCATACAATTCTTTGAATTGAATTGGACCTTTCAACCTATAAACCTTTCAGCACCTAGCGAAGCTAAGCAGCCTCACAGTATGTCACAAGTATCTGGATAGGGAGACAACGACCAATCCTGATCAAATTCTGGTAAACGAATTCAGATTACCTCAAAAAAAGCTGCCCCACTACTTTGTAACTGTCATGGTCCGGTCCGTGAAATTCGCGTTCCGGCTCACAGCACGGTCCGTGGACTCCAGACTCCGCATCTTCCGGCTGTCCCTTGTCTCATTTGGGCTTAATCATAGGCACCTGATTCTCGTCTTGTAGCCGGGAATTTAAGTGGCCCTGGGTTCGAGGCTGGTGGATGTTTCTTCTTGTCAGTATCCTGTCCTTTTCTCTGTGGGGTTTCTGTCGTCAGTATCCTGTCCTTGCCTCTGTGTGGGTTTCATGCCGTCGATATCCTGTCCTCGCCTCCGTGGGGTAAGTCAGGCCGTCCTTGCCGTTACCCTGAGGCTGGACTGTTCCCTTCCTTCCCTAGGCTTGAAGCCCTGCCCTGCAAACTGTGCCTGGAGCCTTGCTTCGCCTCGCTTTGTCTTGCCTTAATAATATGATTATTAAGGGATTGGACACGCTGGAGGCAGGAAGCATGTTCCCGCTGATGGGTGAGTCCAGAACTAGAGGCCACAGTTTAAGAATAAGGGGTAGCCATTTTGAACTGAGAGGTGGAAAAACTTTTTCACCCAGAGAGTGGTGGATATGTGGAATGCTCTGCTCCAGAAGGCAATGGAGGCCAAGTCTCTGGATACATTCAAGAGAGAGTTAGATAGAGCTCTTATAGATAGCGGGGTCAAGGGACATGGGGAGAGGGCAGGAACGGGGTACTGATTGAGTATGATCAGCCATGATCACAGTGAATGGTGGTGCTGGCTAGAAGGGTCGAATGGCCCGCACCTATTGTCTATTGCCTCTGCCTGGAGCCTTTCCACGCTTAGCCTTGCCTCTGCCTGGAACTTTGCCTCGCCTTGCCTGTGTCTGGAGCCCCGCCCTGTTTGGAACTGTCTCATTAAGTCCACGCCTCCGCTAGGTAGGTCCGGCCATTTCGCCGCTACCTAGCGTTGGGACCTGTTTCGTTGTTTTCTGTGTTCTGTGTAATGTGTCCCGGCCCTAATGTGTACCCAAGGAGGGGTCCCGGCTTGGTGTTCCATGTTCCTGTCTCCCCTTCGGCTCAGTGTTCTGCGTTCCTGTTCTTCCCTGATCAAGGCTCTGCGTTCCTGTCTCGCGCTCGACCCAGGCTCTGCGTTCCTGTCTCTCCCTCGACCCAGGCTCTGCGCTCCTGTCTCTCCCTCGGCCCAGGCTCTGCGTTCCTGTCTCTCCCTCGACCAAGTCAAGGCTTCGGAGTCTCGTCCAGTCCCAGTCACGTCCAAGATCCTTGTCCTGTCCAAGCCACAGCTTTGTATTCTCGTCTTGTCCATGTGCCTCGCCCAGCCCAGGAGTACCTTGCCCAGCCCGGTGCTGGGGTTCCCTCGTCCTGTGCTGGGGTTCCCTCGTCCTGTTCATGAGTCTCACGTCCAGTCCTGTTGCCTCTCCTCGTCCTGTATAACCTCGTCTTGTCCTCGCCTGGTTCTGTAGTCCGAGCCCGAGTCAAGACCCAGGTTCTGGGTCCTTGTCCAGTCTCTGGCTCGGAGACCAAGCCCAGGCTCCTGGTTCCCAGTTCTATGTCCTGGTTCCGCTATCCTCGTTATTCCTAGCCCAAAGTAGCAGAGTGTGTAGAAAGTGAAACCCCGTTAACCCTAACCCACGTGATTGAGTCAAGGGTGCAAGTGTGCCAATTTTCAACATGGAGATGACATGGCGGTGAAAGATCAATTAGACCATGGAACTTTATGAGAAATACTGGCCGTTATTTAAGATTATATGGTACCGGGGCAGGAAGGGGTCATGGGCATCATCAGAGTAACAACGAAAGATAATTCAGCCGGAATAAGAGAAAAACAGCAGTGTGTTCCCTATCGTTGTGACGTGTCTAGTTGGAAGATGAGATGCCGTTCTCCTCATTTGTGTTATGCCTACGATGGCAGTGGAGAAGGCCCCAGACAGAGGAAAGAAGTCCGAATACCAGTGGATTAAGCATTAAATTGTGATGAGCTCAGAAACAACCATGCTCGCAGTCCGAGCAAATCCAGGTTGTGTTTTATTTTCCAATGTAGTGGAGACATCATTGTGAACCCTGAAAGTGCAGTAGGCTCGGTCGGCAGGGCACAGCCCTAACAAGCTAATTAAGGTCTGAGACCTTGGTCAAAGTTATCTCAGCGCTCAAATCTCTTGCGGTGCCCAAACTTTTGAATGGTGCTCCTTTCCTATTTTTCACTGTAAAATTGTACAAAACAAAAATAATATACTAAACTTGCTTAAAATGTTGAAAAAAAAAGTTTCATCTTTAACTTTATGACTTCTGGAGATCATTTCAACTTCTCTTCACTTAAATATTCACAGTAACATAAATTTTGACCAGTGGTGCCCCAGACGTTTGTAAGCCACTGTATGTCGTTAATATTGGTTTAGCTTCTGTGTGTAACACCCCCTGGTCCTCCGCTTCAAGGAGAGAATGACAGATTCTCCGCTGATATCGGAAATGTTCTGTTCGGCAATTTCCTGGTGAAACACTTGTGCAGCGGCTCCACAGCAATCACGTCCATCACTCACGGGGAGCAGAAAATCAGACTACTATTATATATTATTGCATCATGACTTTTCCCGTCCGTGACGGCATCTGTTCAGAACGTGTTGGATGCCCCATTGTAAATCTGCTTCCATACCTTTATTGATGTTTGGACTTCCATTTCTTTCTTCGTGTCCACATCAGCACTCCCGAGAGCCCCGTCACTCTTTGTGAATTTCCCAATCATACTCACCCATGGAAGGTAAACTCGTACATCAATATTGACCCCTGTCTGCCCTTCGCTGACTAGCTGACAAAATGACAAATTTAATCCCACAACCGACGACCCATTGGATATTTATTGGAACGGGTATCTAGAGAGAGTGAAGGACTCTACTCATGAGCCATTCTGTTCAGACCATTCAATACATAAGTAAATCGAGGCGGCATATCAGGAGCATAAAAAACAGAATAAACAATGTTGTGTTGTGTTTACAATGGAAGTGTCAAATAGGCAAATGCCATTGTCTACAACACTATCAACAACGCTAGCAATTTAGCACATCTGCCAAACAATTATTGTTACAAATGTAATGAATGCAGGTGCTATGTCGGTTTAAACATATACACAGATTCGAGGGTCATGTGTACGGCGGTTGAATTACTTTGCTTCATATCGGTGCGAGCATTGGTGGCCGCTGGTTTACTACACGAAAGACTGCATGTATATCAATTGTATTCACATATAAAACGCTGAGGGTATCTCCGCAGGTCAGGCAGCATCTATATGGAAATGAACAAACAGACGACGTTTCGGGCCAAGACTCTTCATCAGGGGGTAGAAAGGAAGGAGGAAGATGGCAGAATAAGAACCTCTTGGGGAGAGGGAAGGACAAGCTAGAAGGGGATGGGTGAGGCCGAAGTGGGGAAAGGAAGGAGGGGAAAACACCGGAACTCAACGGAAATCGATGTTCTTGCCATGAGATTGCAGGCTACCTGGACGGAATTTGAGGTGTAGCACATCCGGCTTGAGAGTAGCCTCATTGTGGCACGAGAGGAAGCCACGGGTCGACATATCGGACCGTGAACGGGGATCGGAAAGAAAATGGTTTGCCACTGGGAAATCTCGCTTCTGTTGATGGAGGTGAGGAGCGACGAAGTGTTAATTAATTTGAAGAAAGGTCTTGGGCAGAAAGGTCAACAGATTAATCATTTCCAAAGATGCTGCCTAACCTGTTGAGTTCCTCCAGCGTTTTGTGCGTGTTGCAGTGAATTTGACTAAACGTTTACATGCATTCAATATCTCCGTGAGCCTGGATATGATATTAGTTTAAGGTTCTTCACTATGTCCAGGAACGTACAAATATCTTGTTCTTTATTTTATATTTCTATTGCAAGATCTATAACCGAGACAATTCCCAGAGTGAAACAGAGCAGCCCATTGAGAGTATAACATTGGTCTATGGTGACAAAGTCCATGGATCCTCGGAATGGACAAGATCAACAATAACAATCATAGAACCGAGAGGTGAGCCTGAGATTGTTTCACAATAACATTCACTGACTTCCCCAATCGTCATTTCTTCATCTTTGAGATGTTGCAATTTCGTGTCAACCTATCCATACCTCATCACAACTGGGATTTTTATTGAATGGCATCATCGTTATTTATTCCCCAGCTGTTGGAAGACACGTCAGCCTTGTGTAGAACTGAAGAGTCAGTGTGCTGCAGCGAGTATAAATGAATGACCGTGGAGATTCATCAGCTCAGAGTTTCTTGGGCGAGATCGCGGGCAGCTGGAAGACAGACTGAATCTCACGCAGCATGCTTGAAACGTTTTACCGTGTGAGAAAGATATATTACATGATCATCGCCATTATTGGTGTTTCTGGTAAGAACATAGGTGAACAAATGTTTGCAGTTCAGTGTGCGCGCTCTTTGAACTCCTTCAGTCAGTGACCGAGTTGTGAGGCCCGTTATCAGTGAGTGCGGTGCAGACATTGTGAAAAAACTCTGTGTTCGTTCAGAAATTCCCTTGCAGTTTAATCTGTGCCCTCGGATAAAATCCAACTGGCCGTTGCAATGGACGCAGAGTGGAAGATCTGGGAGATGGAATCATGGAAGGGAAGTTTCATTTATCAGCGTGAAGCCGCCGTCGAAGTTAACTCCGACAATCCTGCGCACTCGGCACCTTTACGGCCGACTTGCTGTTATCCGTATTAAAAGCGAAACTCGCTTTAAGTTCAAATTGGAGCGTATTGCGCTGTATTCTAAGGATTTGCTGAGAGTTGAAGGGGATGCGGGAAGCGGATCACCGGTGTGATTCAGGGGAGAACGGGAGAAATCACTTGTGAATTTGACTCCGTATCATCGTGAGGAGGTTCTAACATTAGAATAAGTGTCTGTCTGCATTTTAGTCAACCTGATTTGTTTTTCTCCGCGCCTTATTATTCATGAAGTGAAGAGGGGTTTCCTTTAGAGGTCAGTCTGGTTCAGGATATGCGATACTCCGCTCTGGAACCATACGCTTCGAAGCATTTAGAATAATGCTGCAGTAATTCGGAGTAACCCCTAAAAGTGGCAAATATTTTGAAGTGTCTATATTGTCTTTCCTTTGGAAGTCGGATGGCTTAAGCACGAACGTGTGAAATAGCTGAACACTCAGAGGGTCGGCAAAATCTTTCAAAGTGAAAATTGAAGTTTTCTGGTTGTGTGCCTTGCATTGCGTACAGGAAACAGTGGCCGAGAGTAGTTGGAGACTTTAGAAGAGAAAAGCCATGCTGGTCCCCTGTGGACGCTTGACCATCCAGAGTCGAGGAGGGGACAGACGGACAGACAGACAAACTTTGTTGATCCCGAGGGAAATAAGACTAAGTCATGCGAACGGGTGAAACACCTTTGTTTTGATATTTGTGAATTGACAGAGGAGGGGGGGAGCGCGGCCTCGCGGTATGGGGAGACTGACATAGCATAGGTGACGAGAACACAGCGATCTCCATCGTGACAAAGTTGCTGAGGCGTCCAGGCTTTGTATCTCATTCGAAACCGCGATGCTGGGAGATTTATATTGATTTCTCCAAACCGCCCTCACTGATCAGCTATTAAACACGGACAAACACTACTCCTCTCCCTGAAACGAATATCGGACCCTATCGCATAGAATGCACTCGACTGAGGCATTCGGGTCTCCTGCTCTACGACTCTGAATCCTCCAGAAATGAGTTACCTGCAAAGTTTCATTGTTCTCAGTTACCCGCTTATTTCTGCCCTGCGACATAGAGAGCGAGGAAACAGCTATTAACATTTTTTTTGCTGCTCCCCCAGTGAATTTAGTGGCAATCGTGATCCTGTCCCGGGGCAAATGCGGCATCTCCACCTGCACCACTCGCTACCTGGTGGCCATGGCAACGGCGGACCTTCTTACCATCATCTTTGAACTCATATTGTGGCGGGTCAGTTATTATTACTTCCCCGGAACTTTCCTGGACATCACCCCGGTGTGCAGTGCGATCTCCGCCCTGGGAGAGGCATCAACAGACTGTTCTGTCTGGTTCACCGTCACTTTCACCTTTGATCGTTTTGTCGCCATCTGTTGTCAGAAGCGGAAAGCAAAGTATTGCACCGGGAAAACTGCGGCTTTGGTTCTGACAATAACTGGAGTTCTGTTCTGTGTTAAAAATGTGCCCATCTTCTTCATATATCACTCTGTCAAAGTGATTGACAATATACCCTGGGACTGTATTATAAAGCCGGGCTACTATACGGATCCCGGGTGGGTGGGATATGACTGGCTTTCTACCGTTCTAACGCCATTACTCCCGTTCGTGTTAATATTACTGTTCAACGCTCTGACAGTCAGACACATTTTAGTGACGAGTCGCGTCCGTAAGGGGCTGAGGGGTCAGAGTAAGACGGAGAACCGCAGTGACCCGGAGATGGAGAGCAGGAGGAGGTCTGTGATCTTACTTCTCACCATCTCAGGGAGCTTCATCATCCTGTGGTCGGTGTATGTTGCCGAATTCCTTTATTACACGATTTCCGGATTGGATCAGAATAATTACAATGATTCAGAATATATATTTGGACACTCCGGAGATATGTTACTGGTGTTAAGTTGCTGCACAAACACGTTTATTTATGGGGTAACTCAGTCCAAGTTCAGAGAGCAGTTCATCAGCGCAGCGAAATATCCGCTCACGTCAGTTATTCAACTAATTAATAAACTAAATATTTGAGATCTTCTCAGAGGCTGTCGCAGTGTTTTCCATTTGGACACAACAGAAATGGCGGTCATCAGGAAACGTGGGTGAGGCGAGGATAAACTTGGTTTAGAGCCCGATAGAGACACAGCTCGGAAACAGATCCTTCAGCCCCCGCAGCCCGCGATCTCCATCTCCTTTCACCCTACCTTTCAATTGTTTACCTTCTCACGATATGCCCTCTCTCCTTTCCCCCACACCCCATTTCCACGATGAATCCCGCACTCTAGTGCGATTGTTCATTGGTCGGGTGACCTGAAAGCCGTTCCTTCTCAGTAACAGAGAGGAAACGGATTTCTTCGGGAAAATATTGCAATCACAAGGATAACTGGCGGAATTCACACTGAGTGCTCGGAGAGCTGGTTCTCCCTGGTTCCTGCTCGGTTTGAGTAGGCAGCGTTACAAGTTAATTTAGATGATTACAGCCAACATCGGCACTTTCTTCAATGCGCTATGAGCAGACTGCATTCACTTTTACAGACCTCTTAACTTCAACTCAAATGAGTTGGTATCAAATTTATGATAGTTTTGCCTGCAAAAGGAATATCTCCCCAAGGTCCAATTATTATCTGCAGAAAGTCTGTTTCTCAAGGTAGCTTCCACGACATAGAACATAGAATAGTACAGCACAATGCAAGCCCTTCGGCCAACAATGTTGTGCTGACCCTCAAACCCTGCCTCACATATAAACCCGCACCTTAAATTACTCCATATGCCTGTCTAGTAGTCTCTTAAACTTCACTAGTGTATCTGCCTCCACCACTGACACAGGCAGTGCATTCCACGCACCAACCACTCTCTGAGTGAAAAGCCTTCCTCTAAAATCCCCCTTGAACTTCCCTCCCCTTAACTTAAAGCCATGTCCTCTTATACTGAGCAGTGGTGCCCTGGGGAAGAGGCGCTGGCTGTCCACTCTGTCTATTCCTCTTAATATCTTGTACACCTCTATCATGTCTCCTGTCATCCTCCTTCTCTCCAAAGAGTAAAGCCCTAGCTCCCTCGTTGTGAGGTAGGCGCCGTAATTTCTCATTTCTTTGTTTTTTTGTAATATATATATAAAGGAGCTAACAAAGAATTTGAACGAACACCGACTCTAGATGCGGTCCGTAGCCACTTTAGTAATATTTTAGGCGAAGGCACATTTATGCACATCTTATGCACATTTAGCATGAGGTGACGATCAAATCGACAGTACACAGGAGCGGGATTCGGCACAACTTAGCTATCTCCTGGAATTTCGGTTCGATACTTTTTGATAAGGAAGGCACAAAGATCTCTTCCAATGTCGCAACATTCTGTGTTCTTCTTTCCCATAAAATTAACCTGCTCACTGTGCCAGAATCAGTGATGAAATCAGGACCCCCAGCGCTGTGTTTTCATCCCTGCACATTGTAACTTGTAACTCCGGTCTGATGGAGACAGAAACCCTGCCCCCTGCACATGTGATCACATAACCCCTGCTTCCGACATTTCAAACCGCCTCAATATGGGTTTCTGATTCTGCGTGGTTATGGTATATTAAGACCGCTCTCAGACCTGACAAACCATGTTTTCCCACATCGGGTTCCACCTGTTAGCGTGTCCTCTTTCCTCCACCTCCAGGGAAGCTGCATCTACACGCAAACTCCTCACTTGCAAAGGTTGCTTATACCCTTGACGCAGGAAACCACATCAACGTCACTTTCCCGATACCGTGTCCGAATTGCTCATCTCCGGGTATCTTCCCTGCCCACTCTCCTCCTCAACAATCCTCTCTTCACAGTAACGATCTGTGAGATTATAAATATAACAACCAAAACGATCTATTACACAGATTCCGTACCGCTCCACTACTGATCAGTAAAAACTCTCTGCCCTCAGACCCTTCACTTTTCCCAACTCCAAATCCAGTTTTCAGACCCAGATATGCCCGCAGATCCGAATCTACTGCATGCTCATTTAAGACCGTAAGACATAGGAACACAATAAGGCCATTTAGCCCATCGAGCCTACTCTGACATTCCATCGTGGCTGATCTAGGACCCCGCATACAGTTGACCTCCTCATATCACTTGGTGCCCTGACTGATCAGAAAGCAATCAGCTTCCACCTTAAATATAGACGCGGACTTGGCCTGCAACTCAGGAGCCCAGATGATTTTGCTCTATGGCTAAAATAAATCCTCCTTACCTCTATTCTAAAGGGGGTCTCCCCTCATTTCTGAGGCTTTGCCCTCTAGTTTTGGAAAAGTCCATCAGAGGGAAATCTTCCCCACATCCACCCTATCTAGTTCTTTCAACATCCGGTAGATTTTAATGATATCCCCACGCATTCTTCGAGATTTCAGTGAGTACGTGCCTATATCTGCCAGCTGCTCATCATATGTTAGCTCCTTCATTCCTCGGGAAGCTCGCCCTGACCCTCCCCATTGACAACACATCCTTTCTGAAATATGGTGACAAAAACGATTGACAATGCTCCACGTGCCTCCTAAATAGCGACTTCTAAATGCTCATCAATATTATGCTTTCTTTCATATTATGCTTGCTTTCATATTATGTACTCCTCGAAATAAATAGAACATTTGATTTGCCTTCCTTACCACAGACTCAACCTGTAAGTTTACCGTGTGGGAGTCTTGCTGGGTGGACGGGTCAGTCGTGCAGAGGAAGCCATGCGATTGCAGGAGGACTCATAAGTCCCGTTGCGCTTATGACGTTTGAACTTTCTCCCCATTTAGATAATAGTCTGCACTATTGTTCCTTTTACCAAAATGCATTCTCATATATTTCCCAACACTGTATTCCAACTGCCAATTGTTTGCCCATTCTTCCAATTTTTTAAAGTCCTTCTGCAATCGCATTGCACGACTTACCATTCCACATATCTTCATATCATCCGCAAACTTTACCACAAAGCCATCATCTTTGAAAAACAACCTGAATAACAGTGGTCCCAATGCTGACCCCCTGAAGAGCACCTCTACTTGCCGACAGACAACCAGAAAAGGCCCTTGTATTCTCACCAGCTGCCTCCTGCCTGTCACCTTTTCCGCTATCCACACCGGCACCTTTCCTGTAACACCATATCTTCTTCTTCTTCTTCTTCTTCTTCTTCTTCTTCTTCTTCTTCTTCTTCTTCTTCTTCTTCTTCTTCTTCTTCTTCTTCTTCTTCTTCTTCTTCTTCTTCTTCTTCTTCTTCTTCTTCTTCTTCTTCTCCCTCATCTGTGGCAGCTTATCAAACGCGTTGTGAAATGACATCCACTGCCTCTCCTTTGTCCACCCTGCTAGTTACTTCCTCGAAGAAGGCTAACAGTTTTCTCAGGCAAGATTTCCCATGAGAGAAACCATACTGCCTTTGACTTATTTTATCATTAGTCACCAAGTACCTCTAATCCTCATACTTAATAATAGATTCCAACAGTTTCCCCACCTTTGTGGCTCTCGAGCCAATAATTTCCTTTCTTTTGCCTTCCTCCCTTCTTAAAGAGTCGAGTGACATTTGCAATCTTCCAGTTGTCCGCAGCCGTGCCAGAATCAAGTGATTGTTCTAAGATCATGCTTCGGTTTGGTTTCCGGATTCAACCTATCAGCAACCTACCTCAGAACTCCGGAATGGAGGTCACCTGGCCCTGGTGTCTTATCTACATTCAAACCTTTGAGTTTGTCTCGCAGGTTCTCCTTTGTAATTGAAAAGCGCTCGCTCTTGCTTCCAGACGCTCGCGGAACTCTGGCACACTGCTAGTATATTCGACTGTGAAGACAGATGCAAAGTTCCCATTACGTTCATCTACCATTTCTCAGTCCCCTACTACCTCCTCACGAGGATCGTTTTCCACTACCAACTCTCACATCCCTTTTACTCTTTATATAACTGGAAAACCAGCTTGGTATCCTGCTTTATATTATTGACGAGTCTATCCTCATATGTCATCTTTACCTTTATTATAGCTTTTTAGTTGCCTTCTGTTGTATTTTAGAAGTTTCGAAATTATCCAGTTTCTTACTTTAGATGCGGTTTCTATGCACCCTTTAACTTTGTCAGACACGGTTGCCGGTCACCGCCTTTGAAAACCTCTTCTTCTGTTTGGTATATCTATCTTGAGCCTTGTGAACTATTCCCAGAAACTTCAGCCTCCTCTGCACTGACGTTATCCCTGCTGTTCCCTTTCAATCCACCTGAGTCGCAGCCTCGTCTCTCATGTCCCACAATGGCCTTTATTTCATTGGGATAGAGATGCATGTGCCTTATGCTGCTCCGTCTCAAATTGCAGTGTGACTTCAATCATATTATGATCCCTGCCTTCTAACGGTTCCTTTGCGTTAAGTTCCCTAATAACTATCGGGGTTATTACACAACACCCAATCTAAGACAGCCTTTCACTGAGTAGGCTCAAGCACAGGCTGCTCTAAAAAGCCATCCTGTATGTAATTAAAGATTTTACTCCCTGGCGATCCGACACCCACCTGATTTTCCCAGTCGCCCTGCATATTGAGATCCCCCGTTACAATTGTGTCATTACCCTATTGCCTGCCTTTTCGAGCAACCTCTGCAATCTCAACCCACACTTCGGCTACTATTCGGAGGCCTTATATGTTTTTCATGCTGTTTTTTTTTCTTTACCCTTGTAATTTCTTAACTCCACGCAATCGAAAGTTGAAAAATTCTCTCTCCCCATGTCACCTCTTTCTGAAGATGTAATTCCAACTCTTAACAACAGATTCACCCCACCGCCTATGCCTTGCTGATTGTTCTTTCCATACAGAGTATATCCTTTGATGTTAAGCTCTCAAATATGCCCTTCCATCAGCCTCGACTCATTGATGCCCACAATATCATACCCACCCATCCCTAATTGCGCTACGAGGTCGCCCACTTTATCTTGATTGCTACACGCATTTAAACAGAGCACCCACAGTCCTCCAGCCTTCGCTATTTTGAATTTTGTCTCTTCGGTACAATTTAACTCTTTGCTCTGACTGCATATGTAGCAAGTACTTGGTCTGTGCTTTCTTACATTCAGGTAACACCCATCATCTGGTTGCTAACCTTCTCTCTCATCCCCAGCTCGATCAGCCTGGTTCACACCCCCTGCCATATTAGTTTAAGCCACCCCATGCAGCTCTTGTAAATCTGCCTGCACGAATAATGCCCCCCTCTCAGATTCAAGTGCAACTCGTCCCTATGGAAGAGGTCCCACCTGCCCCAGAAATGTTCCCAATTATCCAGAAATCCGAATTCCTGCTCCCTACTTCAATTCTTCAGCCACGCATATATCTGCCACTTCATTCAATCCCATCCTTACTGTCGCAGTCACAGGCTGTAAACCCGAGATTACTACCCTTGAGGTTCTGCTTCGCAGCTTCTTTCCTAACTTCCTATATTCTATTTTTTTTCAGGACCACCACCGTTTTTCTTCCTATTTCGGTGGTTACAATATGTACCAGGATTTCTGTTTGCTCACATTCAATTTTCAGGACACGTCCAGAAATGCCCTGGATCCTGACACCTACGAGGCAAACTACAATCTTTGTTTCCTGTTTGCCAGAGGGCCAGACTCAGTGACAGAGTCAGGGCCAAACTTTTGCTTCCATCCGGTAGCTCATCCCCCCAGCAGTACTCAAAATGCGGTACTTACCGTTGAGAGGGACGGCCACAGTGACCTCCACACTCTGACGTGTCTCCCACCCCTCACTTGACAGTCAACCATTTATCTGTCTCCTGAACCATTGTTGTGACGGCTTCCTTGTAGTTCCTGTCTATCACTGCCTCACTTTCCCTCACAAGCCGATGGTGCTGCAAGGACATGGCTGGGGACGAACCCATGTGCAGGTCACGGGCGCGGAGGCCGAGTCGTGAGGCGTTAGCACTGTGGCGAACAGGGAACCGGTATCCAGGAGAGTCTTTACAGGGAGACAAGGTTTACGTAGACTATCCAGGGAATGATGTGGAGCTTAGAACTGACAGTCCTAAGGAATCAGGAAACGAGGTTTACTCACACTAGAGTCGACCAACGAACTGGAAACGCATGGCTGTGACGCCCGAGTTTTCTCCTAGGTTTGCTAATGGAAACCAGGTGCGCTGAAATTTATGGAATTGGGAACAATTGGGAATCAGCCGAGGGGATTAAGGCTCAGTCCAGGAGATAACAGCAAGATGGGGGGGGGAGGTGTTGCCAGACGGGGCCAGGACAGATGGGCATCGAGCTGGAGCTCCAGTCCCTAGCGCCCTCTCTGAAGAGCTGCATCTCGGTGCATCGGGCGCCGATATGGCATCCGGGACACTGGGAGTCTACGTAATATCCCACATCTGACGTCAGAACAAAACACTGGCTCTGCAGACATACTCGCTCAAGATCTGAATACTAAATAAGGGATGAACCTACCTACTTACCTTCCCTCCGGCTGTTCTCACCGCAGCCCTGCTGAGCCAATACTTTTACTACCCTGTCTCAGACTATTCAGAAGGCGGCCACTGCCAATCCAATGGCTAGACTGAGAGAGTGAACCAGGAGTTGGAGACAACCAGGCATTGTTTTGTCTCCTCCAAACCCCCGTCCTGGAGGTCACAATTGGTTTAAGCAGAGATCGCCCACAATAACCTCCAGTCGTCCTTTGAATCCCAGAAGAGGTTCCAGCCCCCGCTCTACCCTGAGCAACAGACTGATGCAGGAGTTCCTGCTGCTCAACAGTTGACCCAGCGCTACAAGCGCTCCTGGAGATGAGCCAGGGCTTCTCTGCTGCGCGCCCAGAAAGAACAAATCCGGCAGGCTGATCCGTTCCTTCAACAGGCAAGGCCATTCAAACCAGGAGCGGGATTTTGGATGCACCAAGGGATCTTCGCATGAAAGTTCGGAGCCGCAAATTGGCACCGCGCTATATGGGACCCGTTTGTCGTGGAAACGGCTTTTAACGAGGTGTCGTATAGATTATGTCTACCAGCATCACTGAAGATATACACAGTATACGATGTTATCAGCCTGGCCCGAGTCACCGCGCCCCACCCTCCTCCTCGCTTGATGGTTGGTTTCCTGGTCTATATGGTGCGGCGCCTCCTGACGAAGGACATCTTTGACAAGTCGCTCATCCAGGACTTCCAGCGGACACAGGTCTGTGACGCCTCAGCGGCTTGACCAAGGGAGGGCATTCCCTGTCCGAAACACAGTAACGGTAGCGCAGCAGTTACGGCAATTGGGCTAGTGAATATGCATTTATCAGCTAATTATTACTTTTCGTCGATACTTGAGCAAAGCACAGCAATGGTTTGCTGCCTGCTTGCATCCCGCATTGCCTGAGAAATTGGGCTGTCAAGTCCACTGGCTCTGAAGATGAGCTGTGTTCATTTTACATTTAATTATTCCTTTCAGCTCAGTGTTGGCTTCGTTTTCCACTATGAGCGTAATATTCAGTACCCTGTTTGGTTCAGAACTCTTGACCCACATCACAGTGGCTCTCTCTCTCGGCACTTCGATCATATCCGAACGGGGCAGACAACAGCTATCATACGAACATAGGGTAAGACAGTGTCCCATGTGTCGTTTAACCATTTTAGCTAACATGGCTTTTAAAGTCCTGCTCATCTCTTCAATAATCGCACTGCATTGTGGTCGATAGGGGATATGGAACCTCTCTTATACCCCAAACTGTTACATTAGATTTTGTATCACCTGTGTGGTGAAGTCGGGACTTTCATCTGATTCCAACGTCCTTGGCAATCCTTAACAGATAGAAAACTCTCTCGGACAAAATCCCTTCCGGATCGTCAGCCGTCTTCATTATCTTCACTATCTTGAGGATTTATTTCAGTCCGCCAGCGGATGGAGATAAAGATCCAATAACATAAACCTGCATATTAACACATGGTCCTACTACGGGAGTGCGTGTCCTGAAACTGCTTCGCCAGCCGATTTATGTGGATTATCACCGGGCAGAAATCAAACAATTCTTACGATAATGTTCTGTATCTCGTCGCAATTTTCGCCACCGGATAGATTCTTCATCTGCTCCATAGTTCTATCTTCTCCTTGATGCCAACAAATGTCATCGTGCCAATATATCACCTGGGTCGTGACTAAGTCTATATGTGTACAGTTTGGTGGTTTCTCTGTCAGCCCTGTCATCTGGATTCCATTTCACCACCCAACTTGATTCTAGTTTCCTTAACTCACCAGCCTCACCGCTGCTTTTCTGGGAAGTCCTAAACTGAGCATTCACCATTTTTAAATCCATAACTGTTTTATCTTGTCTTCGCAGATATTTACTTCACCAAGGGAACTGATGGTACAGGTTTGTCATCTGTTGAGTTATAACCTCCAGCCTCCCAAATGTGAAACTTGAGCTTTCCTCACATTCCTACTCACAATCTCTCAAAGTTGCACAAAACAAGGTAGTCAATATCATATTAATGAAAAATACAGATGGCGAAAAAACAGACACGTCATAAGTTGTTATAAGAAAATCGAAATTAATATTATATGATTTCTGAGTCGGACATCACTTGAATCATTTCATACTCTGGTGCACATTGAGGAATACGTGACAAAATCGGCAAAAATAACAGTGCAGAGATACACGGTGAATGGAGCAATTTAAAATGGCTGAGGGAATGTATTCATATAAATGCTGCTAGAATATGACTCGCGATGCATTTGTTTCGGTTAATTGATTAATTTACTTAATTAATCTTATTTATTTATTTATTTATTTATATGTTTAAATTAATGAGTTTATTTTATTTGTTTTTTTTTCATTCAAAAGTTGAAATGTTGAGTTGCGAAGCCACAGAAAGTTACAGATCAGGCGCTGCTCAATTGGCGCACACAATGACGCCGGGCCGAATGGTCCCTTTGCTATGTGAATATGTTACGCCGAATTTAGCAAGCAATACAACCGTCAACATTCATCAGTGCAGTTTCTATCTCAAAATTGTAACATTAATGTACTGCAGGAGACTCTTGTTCTAAAAATAACTCAGGGAATACAGTATCTATTTTAAGAGTATTTGCTAGATTTGAGGAACAGCGGCAAAGAAGGGAAAAAATAATCCCGCTCACACTGAATCAACGGCTCAGAGGTACAGGACTGAGACGACACACTTAAAGCTGGAGCAGAGACTGACAAATACAGCATGAAACCCACACTCTCACACTGTAACAGAGTCTGACAGATGCAAAATGAATCCCACATTCTCACAATGTAGCAGAGACAGACAGATACAGAATGAAACACACACTCTCACACAGTAACAGAGACTGACACATACAGAATGAAATCCACACTCTCACACTGTAACAGAGACTGACAGATACAGAATGAAACCCAGACTCTCACACTGTAACAGGGACTGGCAGATACAGAATGAAACTCACACTCTCACACGGCAACAGAGACTGACAGATAAAGAATGAAACCCAGACTCTCACACTGTAACAGAGACTGACAGATACGGAATGAACCCCACACTCTCACACTGCAGTGGAAACTGGTATATACAGTATGAATTGCACAGACGCACACTCTGCGGGAGAGAGAGGGTCTGTGTGTGAGTGTATATGTGTTTGAGTGTGAGAGAGTGAATCTGTGTGCGCGTTGTGTAAAAGAATGTTTGTGTGTATCAGGGTGTGTGTGTGTGTGTGTGTACGTGTGTTGATAATACTTTTCAATATAACTTTATTTGATGTCGTGGCTTTATTTCACGTTCCTGCGAAGGGCACTGTAAAGGAAATGCCAAAGTAATGGGAATCATTATGTTAAACCATGAGATCAAAACGGAATGGAATCTATACACGTCAGAAAGTATTTTGTTAAATCATGCCGGTATTTACACCATGGAGAAACGTGTTGTGGTTGTGCTTGTAACACCCAGGACAGTGAATGCTCTTATCCGCCCATTATATTCCTACAGCTAATTGAACGCCACAGTATTTCAGCATCAAACTGTTCCTCAGGTGGATTAACAGCGGCTTTGTCCGTCACTTTTCCGTTTCAAAATCCACAGCGCGAATAACAAATTTTATGCATGTACATTTTGTGATATATAAGAGTTGCCCACAAATATCCATACACATGCGCACACACAATAAAACACACACACACACACACACACATGCATACACACACACACGCACATCCACACACACACACACACACACACACACACACACACACACACACACACACACACACACACACACACACACACACACACATAAACATAGATACACACTGATTCTAAAGATGTGGAGAAGATAGCTTAAGAGATGGAGGGAACCGTGAACAGTTCCGGACTTATCGAAGGTGTCGAAAATAAACATTATACTGGGGAAAGTGATCAAAATGACGTAAACATCGATGTCGTCCAGGGCTGAAGGAGAACTGGACAGAGTGTCTGTGTACACAACGACTATGTTTTGTATATGGTGACACATAGTCGGACGGGGTGGGATGGGTTTGGTGTCTGATGGGGAACTGGACCGACTGTCTGTGTACACAACGACTATGTTTTGTATATGGTGACACACAGTCGGACGGGGTGGGATGGGTTAGTGTCTGATGGGGAACTGGACCGACTGTCTGTGTACACAACGACTATGTTTTGTATATGGTGACACATAGTCGGACGGGGTGGGATGGGTTAGTGTCTGATGGGGAACTGGACCGAGTGTCTGTGTACACAACGACTATGTTTTTTATATGGTGACACATAGTCGGACGGGGTGGGATGGGTTTGGTGTCTGATGGGGAACTGGACCGACTGTCTGTGTACACAACGACTATGTTTTGTATATGGTGACACACAGTCGGACGGGGTGGGATGGGTTAGTGTCTGATGGGGAACTGGACCGACTGTCTGTGTACACAACGACTATGTTTTTTATATGGTGACACATCGTCGGACGGGGTGGGATGAGTTTGGTGTCTGAAGGAGAACTGGACCGTGTGTCTGTGTACACAACGACTATATTTTGTATATGGTGACACATAGTCGGATGGGGTGGGATGGGTTTGGTGTCTAAGCAGCCAGAGTGGACAGCTGAATTAAAAAGTGAAAGATATTAAACTGAAGTCTGCAGGAGGAGACTGGGAGGGGTTTTCATGTGTCCCTGGATCCAGAGCACACTGAGGGGAAACCGGATCTATCTGTAGATGAAACAGCAGGCGTGACAGTGAAAATTGCTGAAAATGCTGGGGAAATCGATTCCGGAATGCTTGTGGAAAGAGAATCATGGTGAAATTTTCTGGTTGGAAAATGGGAATAGTAGTGACCGCTGCCAATACAACTGTGGAATGTTGTAAATGAAGCCGCTCATTGCTCACTTACTGGTCTCATTGCACATTTTGGTCGAATTACACAGAGGGATCTGAATGTGGTAATTCCAATGGTATTGACTTTTTAATGTCACATCCCCACAGAATTTACACCTGAGACACTACCGGTGATGTAATTTGTTTGTTCAATAACAATGGTCAGAGGTGGGACCTTGTCACTGGAGATCGATCCCCTGTATAAATCAGAGCCTGTTGCAGTACGTCAGCCCAGAGTGTCTTGCCGAGCTGTGGAATTCAGAGCAATCGCGTTCACTGCGTCACTCAAATGGAATATCCAGTAATCTGGCGGATAGAAGAGAGTTACTACCCTGTTATTTCAGCCGTTGGAATTCCCGGTAAGCCGCTGTCACATCTGCAAACGGCAGAAACTGAGAGTTAATTCCGATGTTCTGAAGTGTTTCTCTCGCTACTTGTTTCCACAGCCACCCGCCCAGTCCCGCATTTCAGTCATGGGCGGAAGGCGCTGTCAATATTAATCCCAATGCTTTCGCAGCAGGCAGCGCTCCATATTGCCCTGGCAAGTCAATAGTTTCTCTGCTTCTTTCCCTCCCTCTTGCAGTTAACCTGGTGGCGATTGTTATCCTGTCCCGAGGAAAGTGCGGTCTCTCCAAATGCATCACTCGCTACCTGCTGGGAATGGCGGCGGCCGATCTCCTGGTCGTTATCTCTGACCCTCTGTTGAACTGGACAGTTCTCATGTACTTTTGGTCTTCCTTCCTCTATTGGACTCCCGTTTGCAGAGTTGTTCGTTGCCTGCTCATAGGAAGCACCGGGGTCTCTGTCTGGCTGACAGTCGCGTTCACCTGTGACAGATTTGTGGCCATTTGTTGTGAAAAGCTGAAAACAAAATATTGCACCGAAAGAACGGCGTCTGTGGTTATCGGGGCAGTGAGTGTTCTGGGCTGTTTAGAAAGTATCCCTTTCTACTTTACATTGGAGCCTTTGATGATAATTGATGGAGTTTTCTATGGCTGTGTCAGCAAACAGAATTTCTATAGGTCCCCGTGGTGGGCCGCACTTCGTATGATTCATCGTATTTTCATGCCTTGTCTCCCGTTTGTTCTGATTTTGTTGTTCAATGCTCTGACAGTCAGACGGATTTTTACCGCCAATAAAGTCCGGATGGGGATCCGGGGTCGCAGTAACGGAAAGAATGACAAGGACCCGGAGATGGAGAACCGAAGGAAATCGGTCGTTTTACTATTCAGTATAACCGGTAGTTTTATATTTCTGTGGTTAACACTGCTGGTTTTTGATATTTACGTACTGATTGCAAACATCCCTCGTTACTCGGACACGGATCCGATTTATATCGCAGACTCCACGGCGACGATGCTGCAGATCCTCAGCTCCTGCACCAACACATGTATTTACGCCGTGACTCAGAGCAAGTTCAGAGAGGAGCTGAAGAACGCGGTGAAATACCCGCTAAAACTGTTAACCAAATTCGTTAAATCCTAGAGCGACTTGTTTCTTTCTGCCGGAGATTTCAGGCAAACACCATGTTTCCTCCGTAATCTATCCACTTGCCGATATGTAGAACCACGGGTAACAACTGAGCGCTCTGAAATGCGCATGCGTTTTGCGATGATATATTTCAATCGCTGTCTACCCCGTACAGGTGAAATGTGCCCTTCATCAAATATCTAATATGTAGCGGTCACTTCAGCTGTAATTCACCCCGATGGAGGGTCTATAGTCGGTCCCGCCCGTTTTATTTTAATAATCTCCATTATGTCTGACAGCGTTTTACTCTGGTTTGGTCCAGTTAGGCAGAATTGATTGTGTGTGTGTGTGTGTGTGTGTGTGTGTGTGTGTGTGTGTGTGTGTGTGTGTGTGTGTGTGTGTGTGTGTGTGTGTGTGTGTGTGTGTGTGTGTGTGTGTGTTTCTTTCCCTTTCCAACTCATATTTGTGTGTGTGTGTGTGTGTGTGTGTGTGTGTGTGTGTGTGTGTGTGTGTGTGTGTGTGTGTGTGTGTGTGTTTCTTTCCCTTTCCAACTCATATTCCATCTCCGGACTGCTCCGCTTTGTCCTTTCATATCTTCCTCTTTATCTCCGTTCAGCTCCTGAGGTCCCGTGAAAATCCGTTTCCTCTGTTCCCTTTTTCTCTCTGTCCACACGTCCGGTTCCGTTCGGAACAGGATTTAATCTCATTGCAGACGAGTGAGTTTCACCGTGAGGGAGACATGATCGGGCTGGAACATGGCGAGTGTGCGTTCTTTTCCTTCTTTTTCAACTCCATCTCCATCTCCGACCTGCTCCCTCGTTGTCCCCGCATCTCTCCGGCTTTATCTCTGTTCACATCCCGAGGCCCCGTGACGGTCTGTTTCTTTCCCTCTCCGTCTGTTCTCTGTTTCTCTCTGACCACACCTTTCGTTCGGTCGCATACTACATAAATCGCATTGCTGGAATATATATTTAAGTTGATAATAAATGCAGTTTGAAATTTAATGAACTTCCAGAGGAACAGGAAATAGTTATCCGTTCTTTCTCTCTCGAACTAGCTGAGCTCTACCTGGAAGGTTTATTTATTTTTTCTAAAATGAAAGAATGATACCGAAAATCCGAATTAAAAATTCCTTTAAAAGATGTAGCGCTCGCTGACGGAACATTACTCACTCTGTTGTATTTCTAGCTCCGTCTCACTAGTCTGCCCTGCAACCGATCAGCGTTGTAGAACACCGATGATTCTCCTCGTCGGGGTTGACGGAAGTTAGAGTCGACACGACAGATATCTTTCCGAGCGCAGAATAGATTTATGCATCTCGCGCCAGTTATTACCAACTCAACGCTTTATCATAAATAATGTTTCCAGTGATACTTAATGATTGTGTCCCATCTCCGGCCACCGTGAACACAAAAGCAGTGTGAATCCCAAGCAACTTCATTTTAGTCTTGTCCAATTTAATTCGCAAACAGATTGAGTGGCTTAAAGACTACAACAAAATTGCCTGGCAAGATTAAATGACAGACCATTGCATTCCGGAGTTGGTAATGAATTGAGGTTAATTTTGTCACGTGTCTGCAGCGCAGTTTCCAATGCTGTTGACTGTTGTCCAAGTCTAATCGCAAACTGGAGAACATCTGCAGACGCTGGAAATCAAAGTAATACCCACACAATCCTAAGGAGCTCAGCAAGCCGGGCAGAATCTATGCAAAAGAGTAAACAGTCAATGTTCCGGGCCGACACACTTCATCAGGGAGATCCCATTTAATAGGATCGGACGTTTCTACCATAATTATATGTATAAGGTGATGAACGGCATTGATCGTGTGGATAACCAGAGGCTTCTTTCCCCGGGACAAAGTGGCTAAAACGCGGGGTGTACTATTAAGGTGCTTGGGAATAGGTACCGAGGGAATGTCAGAGTTCAGTTTTCACACAGGGAGTGTTGGGTGCGTGGAAAACACTGCCGGCGGCGGTGATGGAAGCGAATACAATAGGGTCTTTAAGAGCCTCTCGGACAGGTACATGGAACTTTGAGAAGTAGAGGTCTATGCACTGGAGAAATCCAAGGCAGTTTCTAGAGTGGGTTTCATGGTGGGCACAATTTTGTGGGCCGAAGGGCCTGTAATGGGCTGTAGGTTTCTGTGTTCTATGTTTTTTTAATTGTAGTATCGGCGACAGATGTTAGACACCCAGACATGCCTCTTACAACTGCTGGTAATTGTGCAGAGCACTATGCACTGGGTTGTCTGCGGCCCCGTGTCGTTCGGTTAAACTGCCATCAGTAAACCCTTGGCATGCTCTCTTGCTAATCCCCCTTAAGTTTTGCAAACAAAAGTCACTCATTATCACGACCTGATTTCGGAACTGGTAAAATAAGAGAATTACCGGGACTGCAGGTTGGTACAAACCCTTCCTGATCGAATAGTGCTTTATGACAGGTTTCATGCTTTACATTGCCTCCAGTGACAAATCATATTGTCGTATAGAGGGTAGAATAGCATCGGTCTTCGTGCGGTGGGGCGGAATGTACAAGACCCTCGTGATGTTTGTGTATCACCCACCGAGAGGGAGGTGCCTGCGAAAGCCACGCGTGTACGACATACTCAGGCAAAGCGGGCAGAGCAAACAGGTCAGACTGTGTTTCAACGATGAAGAAGGAAATATTATACACCCAGCCTGAGCGGAATTAAGTTGTCGAGTAGCATTAGTATTAGGCAGAGTTATACACTGTGTGCGGTTCAACTCCTGTAAAGTCTGAAGCACGGGTCCGAGTAGTTCAGGAGTTGCAGGGGGTTTGATGGCTGTGGTGACATGAGGGGTTACGTTTGGCAGTTTAAATCGCTCATTCTGATATTCACTCAAAAACCCTTCTGTCGCTTTGTCCTTTGGACCATAATAGATGTGTTCAGTTACAGAAAGAGTTTCTGCTCTGTTACTCACGGAAAGGTGATTGCTCGGCTGAGATGTTTCAGTGTATCGGACGGTGCAGTGTAAATGCATCAGAGGTCGGCCTGTCAGGATAAGCTGTCGTTGGTTAACATCTTAGTCCAAGTGTATTTCCAATTCTGTGTACGGCAGCGCAGAGTTGTTCTGCCAGTCTACTCTATCATGTGTCAGGGAAACGGGACATGAAGTCAGTTATATTGTCTCCTGATATTTGTCTGCACCTGGTTCCCTCTCCAAAATCACCCTGCTGACGCTGCCCCACTCGGGCCGTCGAGCACGTTCCCCTTTAACCACGTCCCCATGGTAACGGAATATCCATCATTATCGTTTCCCCCTCCATTCCTCTGGGGAATTCAAACGCGCTTTGTACTGCAGGCCAAGTGGGTTCCGCACATAAGTTTTCAGAACATCTGAACATTTCCAGGCAAGGAGTTATAAATTTCACAAATTTGTCCCATAGCCCGGTCTTCATACGGGGTCTATAGCCCAATTACTGCGGTGGTGCCAATAATACTTTTTTTGGATATTATGTAACAGGATCGAGTTCTGAATTCGCTTCTTCTTTATTTCTCCCCGTTTCCTGTTCCAATACGCAAATTATAGACATGTCCTTTTTTTTGAGACCCCTCGCCCGTTCAGAAGCGACCTTAAAACTGGGCTCATCTTTCCTTGCATAGTTTTTTTGTCTTGCCATTTGTCCCCCTCCTGCTCCTCTGCTTCTTTTGACTGAGCTGTATCAGGCGGTGTCGGGGTGTTTGATTCTGTCGAATCGCTTCTGCTGACATGAAAACTTTGTCCAGACCTGATTCCGGCCTGGTCACAGGCTGTCTAGGTGAGGATATAAACATCGAGACGCCTCCACTTTCTTTTGTTTGGACATTGTTTGGTCAGTCAGTCTATTTTGTTGTTGTTGTTGTTGTTTCGGAGTTTGGTGTCTCTTAGATGACTCCAGCACTTATTCAACTCAAGTCCAGTTTATTGTCATTTAACTACGCACACGCACACCGACAAACGAGACAACGTTTCTCCGACCCAGGGTGTGAAGCACAGCAGCGCACACAGAACATACACAACACAGCAACACTTCTCAAAGCAAGGACAACATCCTCCGATGAGCCAGGCACCAATAAACAAAGTTATGTGCATAAGTCAAAGCACGTTTTTATATAATCATCCCACTCGGATCTCCGTCTCCGCTACCAGTTTCCTGTTGAAACTATTTGATATACTTGAACTAAAATGATCCCCGTAGAGCCACCGTCCTTTGGTCCAACTACACAAGCCACTAGTAAAAGGAATCACCTGGCTAGTATACCCACTTTCCAACCAGACCTCATCAGCCGGGAGACACCAGCGGATCTCCCAGTGGTTTCTTTCCTCGTTCAACCTTCGGATGCTTCTTTCTCGTTTTCTTCTTGAACTTTACAGAGAAAAATCTCCCCGCATTACACTCATCAATATTACTATCATTACTTATCATCTTCCTTCAATCTACTTACCTTGTTTTCATCTTTATCTTTACAGGGAATTCTCTCAACTCCTCCGCATTCCTGATCAACGTTACTGAACTACTTCCCATCCTACTTCAATCTACTTACCTGGTCCTGCAAAGGAAAGACAGTCAGTCGCAGGCACAAGCGCGAAAGTAATTTCGTTACATTCCTCTCTTCAAATCTTATTTATATCCATTGGTTTTATTTCCTAATTGGAGAACATCTTGGGTGGGACGAGGATCCGGTTCCGGATCTCCTTATTTCACACAACACTTCACATAATGCTGCGGTCTTTCCTACTTGGTTCCGCCGATCCCGTCCTTTCTACCCGATCATGGGCCAGGATCAGGGAGGCTCAAAGCTGAACACCCAACGGGGGGCGAACTCGAAATTGCCTCTGCGACTCTCAGTTACTCCATCGGTCCACCCCGTTTTGTCGGGATCCTGCGGGACTACAGCAATTTGTCAGAGATATTTCAAAATGAAATTCGGCACCAGATTTCAATTGGAGAATATTTTATTTTAGCAAGATATCACGGAGAGTCCACATGTCCGGAACTCTGAGGTACAAGTAAAAGGCTTGCCTTTAAATCTAGTAGTAGGGAAGCGTGCGAAACCTTTGAACAATAGAATCCGGTCATAGTGTTGTTTTCTTGATTTGTGGTTCATCCGTTTCCACCCATCTGACTTGTGCGGCCGCGTTATCGTTCCGAGGAGTATTGGTGAGGAGAGGATATTCTTCAGTGGAAAACGCAGAAGTCTTCAATTTCACAAACTAAAGCAACATCAGGTACTACATCGGGATAATGAATGATACAAAGTCCTGCACCGCTTGATTCAGAGAACATGTAAGGAAGCGAAAGAGAATTGGATGAATGAACAGTGCGGTGAAATTGAGCAGCATGAACGAAGTCATGATTATAGAGGCCTTCACCAACAGGTAAAGGATATGAGGAAATGAAGGAGGACTGTGCCATCAGCTGGGTGTATGGAAGACGGTAGTGGTAATCCATGCCATGATAATGAAGAGATCACGGACAGATGAGTTGAGTACCTCTCGGAATTATTTGAAGATAGCAGGATTGAGGATTTACCACAATCAAATCAAATGACTAATCAGCAGAAAAACAATTGATGTCAGAGATGGAAAGTGCGATTTGGAGTCTAAAAGTCAGAAAGGCGGCCGGTGAAGATAAGATTTCCACTCAAATTCTGAAATCACTTGGTCCGAAGGGAAAATCGAACCTTTCAGCGATACTAAACAACAGTTATACGACAGGAAATCTTCTGGAGGACTTTCTCAAATAGGTATTTATCGCCTTACCAAAAAAGCCAAGGACGATAAAATGTAACGAACACAGGACGATAAGCATAATGCCCCGTTGCGTCAAGTTACTGTTGAAAATAGTGTTCGGCAGAATGAAAGGTACAATCAGCGGTGAAACTGAAGAAACACAGTTTGGTTTTCGTAAAGGCTCAGGAACAAGGGAAGGAACATTTGCGATGATAAACTTCATGGACAGATGCACTGAGGCACAAAAGACCATCTACTTATGCTTTATTGACTATGAAAATGCTTTTGATAAAGAAAAACATGGGAAAGTAACAGAGACGCTGAACAAGTACGATCTGGGATGGGAGAATAAGGAAATTGTATTGGAAACAGAAAGCGGCGGTCAGGGCAGAAAATGGGCTATCAACATGGGCATGTATTAAACCAGGCATAAGGCTCTCCGGATTTGTTCAACCTCTATGGAGAATAGATACTTCGGGAATGAGACCATCAGGAGACAGGTATTCCAATCGGAGGCCGGAAGGTGGAAAACATCAGGTATGCGGACGACACCGTGTTGTCAGCTGACAGAACTGCAAATTATGCTGAATAAAGTGAATGAGAAAGGCCTTGAATACGGACTAAAATCAACCCTAAGAAAACAAATTCGATGGTGGGAAGCAAAGCAAACACTGAAGACTCACTCATGATGGTATCGTTACAAGTGAATGGACAAGACATTGATCAGGTGCGAAAGTTTGAGTATCTTGGCACTCTCTCACTCACTCTATCTATCCCATCTCTCCCCGGCTCTCTCTCCCCTGTCTTTCACCTCAATCTCGCCCTCCCACACACTCTTTCTACCCCAGTTACGCTCAGGTTTTATATATGTCATTAATTTAGATCACGTTTTAGAGATCTGTTTTCACTTTGACATGGAGAGATTTTTTTCCGTTTATAGGTGTTAAAAAAGTCAAAACTAAATCCGCTGTGATACAATGCTGTACAACAATAAAACGAAAACTTTCAAAGGGGTGAATACTTTTCATAGGCACTGTATGGGTATTTGAAAGAAAGGTTAAACTCTTAAAATTGTTTATTTATTGACACCTTGGCGGAAAAAAAAATAGAGATGTGGATCTGGTTTGATACGTTGCTGCTGCGAAGCAAAAATCGATTCGTTCTGGATTGGAAAGCTCTGGAGCGAGCCTGGGATTATCTCTTTGGAGGATGAGAGGTGACTTGATTGAGTTATGCACGATCGTAAGATGCATGGATAGACTCAACCGCTTGTATCTTTCTTCCAGGACGGAAATGACAAATAGGAGTGGGAAAATACGGCGGGAGGATGGTGATAGGTTTTCTGTACAAGAAGAGGTAGGGGCGTAGAAAGCGCTGATGATGATGATGGACGCTGACATATTGTGGCGATAAAACAGACATTGGCATTACAGGCTTTCAGTTTGATGTATGATTTCTGTGCTTCTGCTTTTCACAGTGACGTGGTGACGATTGTCATACCATCGCGGGGAAAGAGAGCAACCTCTAAAACTGTCATCCGCTATCTGTCGGCCATGTCAGCGGCAGAGCTGGCGGTCGTTTTTCTCGACGTTATATTGATGAAAATTTCAAAAACTTCAAAACAACCCAATAAATCTCACTCATAACATACAACTCGTCAGTGGGATAGTCACAAATCGGAACCATGAAACTGATAAATAAATTCAACTCTGTAGTCGTACAATTCTACTAATGTTTCATCCGATTAATGACCATCTCAGAATCACATCGTGAGAGCAATGACAGCTTGATGCTTCTGAGAGTAACTCGTTCCACATGTTTGTAGCCGCAAGGATGGAAAGCTCCTGGCCTTTAAAACGCTTTATCTGAGTACAGGTTTTCAGAGTCATTAATAACCTGAACAGTATGGGTCACCCAGTTTTTATTTCAGCTTCATTATTGAAATGCAGTGAGGCATCAACGGCTCGAAAGCATTGCAATAACGCATTTGAATTGCACCTTTCGTCACGGTGTCTCACAACAAAAATATTAAACACAGCACAAACAAACTACGAGATGAACTCCGCAGGTCAGTCAGCATCTTTGGGAATGAATAAACAGCCGAAGTGTCGGGCCGAGACCCTTCTCCAGGACCGGAAACGAAGTGGTGAGACGCCAGAATGAAAAGGTAGCGGAGGGGGAGATGGATAGGTGGACGGTGATAGATCAAGCCTAGTGAACAGGAAAACGAAAAGGATCGAGAGGAATAAATCTGATTAAACTGGAGAATGGACCCGAGGAGAAAGGGAAGCTGGTGAGGACGGACAAGGAGGTGATAGGCAGCTGAGAAGAGGTCAAAAGCCGGACTGGCGGATAGAACAAAAGGAAAAGGGTGATCATTCTGCTACTGAAAGGAGATTCGATATTTATGCCGTCAGGATGTTAGGCTACCCAGACAACATATAGGCTGTTGCTCCTCCACCCGGAGGGTGGTCTCATCATGAGCAAGAGGAAGCTGCGGAACGACATGTCCGAACAGAAACAGAAATCGGAATTAAAATGTTTGGCCTGCAGGAAGATCTGTTTTGGCGGATGGAGCTGAGCTGTTCGATGAAATACTCCCCCGATTAACGCTGGATCTCGCCAATGTAGAGAAAGCCGCTTCGGGAACAGTGGACTCACAGATTACCCCAATGCATTCGTAGGTAAATTGTTGCCTCGCCTGGAAGGGCTGCTTGGAGGTAAAGACCGCGGTGAGGTTGGAGGTGGATGGGCAGATGTAGCGCTGTGGCCGCTTGCAGGGGTAAGCGTCGGGAGGGAGATGAACGGTGAGGGACGGAAGAGAAACGGAATAACGGAGGAAGCGATCCCTGTGGAAAGCGAAGTGTGGTTGGGGGCGGGGGAGAGGGGTAAAAATAAGCTTGTTTTTACGATCTCTTTGGAGATGGTGGAAGTTGCAAAATACGATTTTTGGGTCCGGATCGTCATGTAGGTTACAGCAAGAGGAACTCCATCGCCGATAAACTGATGGAAGACTTGGTGAGCGCGGACGGGCTGATCCCACTTTTAAAGCGATGCTCCCAACAGAGATACCACCACCTTCCGTCCCCATCTCTCCGATCCCCGCTGTTTCATTCAGCCCTCCGCACCTATCTCCCTCACGGTGCATATCCCTGCAAGCACCCAAAGCGCTACACCCGCACATTCATCTCCTCCCTCACCATCAGTCCGGGCCCAAACAGTCTGCCAGGTAAGGCAACAATTCAGCTGCGAATCTGCTGTGATCGTCCATGGTGTCTGGTGCTCCAGGTGCGGCCTTCTCTACATTGGTGAGACCCGGGATAAACTGGGGTTGATTTCCTCGAGAACCACCGCTCCATCCGTGAAAAGCAGAGCTTCCCGGCGTCCAAACATTTTAATTCTGATTCCCATTCCCGATCCGACATGTTCAGCCCATCGCTTCCTCTTGTGCCACAGTGAGGCTGACCTCAAGAGGGAGGAGCGACAACTTATTTTCCGTCTAGGTGGCATCCAACCTGGCGTCATGAATGTCGATAAAAAGATCCCTCCCCCTCCCCTCTTCTTCTATTCACCATTCTGGTTCATGCCGATTCTCACCCGCCTATCACCTCACTCGGCGTCCCTAAATATTTTCGGTTTCCCTGTACTCCACTGTCCTCTCTTATCAGATTCCATCTGCTCCAACCAATCGCCTATCACCTGGATTCATCCATCACCTTTCCCCTCCTCACGCCATTTTATTCTGGCGTCTTCCCCCTTACTCTCCAGACCTGAAGAAAGATTTCTACCCGATACATCAACCGCTTATTCATTTCCATGCATGTGGTAAACTATGTGTATACCTGTCTGGACACGCCCCTCTGCTGACTGCTCCTGTGGCTCCTCCCACAGACCCATGTATAAAGGCGATTGGAGGCACTGCTCCTCCTTCAGTCTGCAAGATGTTGTGGTCACGTTTGCAGCTAATAAAAGCCTATCTTTTGCCTCCCGTCTCCGAGAGTTATTGATGGTGCATCAATTAATGCTGCCCGCCCAGCTGCATTCATCCCGCAATTCCCTGTGTGTGTGTGCGCGCGCGTGTGTGTTGCCTTGGATTTTCAGCATCTGCTGAATTAGTTGTGTAATAAAATTTGAAATGGATGAAGTCGCACACACGAGTGAATTATTCAGAAATAATTCACGCAATCATCTCTACTCACAATCTCTGCAGGAATAAAATTCAGCACAAAAATAAACAAAGGTGTATCGCGTGTTCTGCTCCTAACAGTGATGGATTTTATACGAACGACAAAATACCCTGTAATAACGCAATACCTCACAATGGAGGGGCACCTCAAAATAAAACAGAAGCTGTGACACTTTACCAGCCCAGGCTATTTCAGCTTACGGAGTGGTAAAGAAATATTGTAAGTAGTGTGCGAGGAAGCGGAGGCTAGGTGAGAGGGCAGGAGTCCGTACCAGGAAAAAAGTAAGCCCGAGCCAGCCGGCTCTCCCGTCCATTCCGCTCTCAAATGGACATTAAATTGACTACACCTGTGGCAACGAAATACTCCGCGGGAGTACAGAAACGGACGGAATCCGGGGCGCCGCCATTCAGCTGATTTTTCCGTTACAGATTTGCCCCCAAGCCATCCGACTACCAACCTACTGACCTCTGCTGTGCCTATTGTCTTGTTTATATTTATTGTAATGTCTGTACTGTTCTGTGTACTTTATGCTGTCCTGGGTAGGCCTGTAGTCTAGTGTAGTTTTTGTGTTTGCTTACGTACTTCAGTGTAGTTTTTGTATTGTTCATGTAGCACCATGGTCCTGAAAAACGTTGTACCGTTTTTACTATGCACTGTACCTGCAGTTATGGTCGAAACGACAATTAAAGAAAAACAACTTGAACTTGCAATCTACCAATTTGTAATCTCTGTCCCACAGAGCAGAGTCATCAGATCCGAATGCAAACAAGATCAAAGGCGAATCAGCAATACATCCCGGCAAAGAAACAGCGCCCAGATGGAGCAATGCGAAACATGATTTCAGCATCTTAGGCTCCAGCACCGCGGGCCGAGAAAGCATCTGTGGTTATGGAGCATTTGAGTCTGGCTTTAACCACGACAATAATAAAGCTTCACGGATGCGGAAACAAAAATGTGTTGTGTTGAAGTGTTTCTCATTCATCCCCGTGCCGCTGAGAACTTGGATCAGATTCCCACATGGCGGATGGTTCTCTCCCTGCCACTGGCGAGAATTCGGATTCTCTCAATTCGGATGGCCCATTTAGAAACTAAATCATTTCGAAAGTGATACCTGGAATATGCGGGATTGTGTTCCACAGCTAGAAGTTTCAGCCAATTTTCCAAGTAGAGTGCGGGGAAATATTTTATAAATTATGGGCAAATCTACCTGAGTTTCGCATGTACAAGTTAACATAATTTGCATTCGAGGTGAAAATTGCAAATCACTGGACTAGTAAATTGGGCAGAGAACCAACTGGATTGTAAACGGCATAAACCGTGTCACGAGTACAGTTAATTTAACCACTTCCGCTGTAACGACGACAGATACAAGAAACAAGAGGCAAATAGAGGGGTTGCATTGGAACCAGTTGGACACAAACATAATACCTCAATGGCCAGACCAAGGGGGCCGTATTTTCATTACTTTAAATCATATGTCAAACTCAAGGCCAAATTGGCCCGCGAGATAATATCTAATTACTATTAAAGCTGGCCCCAGTAATCGAAGCGCCTATGGCGTATGATATGGCTAATGCTGAGTTTATTCAGGTACCAGGTTTTCAGGGTTTTTAGTGTTTATTCGGCAGTCTTCTTCATAAGAAACGGAATTTGTAAAGTGAAACACTTTGTAGTTATAGCCCAGACTGAGACACATGAGAGCAGGCTGAAAAAACGGAGGCAACGAAAGCTGCGTTCGCACGCGTCCGACTGATCCGGCCCGCACGAAGCTGCATTTTGCTCAATCCGGCCCGTGAACTAAAATGAGTTTGACACCCCTGCTTTAAATAGTCAATCAGATATAGGTTTGAGTGGGAATCTCTTCACTGTGCCGCAGTAACGGGAGCACCATATTTCATACAGTATTCCTCACAAGGGTTCCAGAGATTTCTGTTTTACCCGATTAGTTGCGAGGGTGGAATTGTCCGCCTTCCAGACACCAATCACACTAGTTTCATCACGTGATGCCCGAACTCAGGCACCCGATTCAATCACTGAGCCACTCTCCATGCGGAAAAGCACGGAGTTAGTTGGTCGAAAGCAAAGTCGGTGCATCATACCGACTTCCCCCATGTCTACATTTCAGAAGGTCGGTTGTTCCTCTGTGGTTTTACATTACTTTCACATTCCGCAATCCCGTCTCCGAAAGTGACAGGATTTCCTGAACCACTGGATCTGCAGGTCGATTCCTTGTTTTCCTGGTCACAGCCTGTAATTCAGACAGTATCCTGGTAAAACACTCTTTCAAAAGCTGCCGCATACTCATTTCCCATAGGGGTAGAACCAGACAACTGCAGGCTGACAAATGTGATTCCTCTGTTCAGGAAATGGGGAGAAGATAGCACTGAGAATTACAGATCAGAGTCTTACTTCAGCGGTGGCTGAATTATTGGACGGACAGGATTTACTAGTATTTGGAGAAACATTGTCTGATTAAGGATTGTCAACATGGCTTTCTAAGGATCATGTCAAGAAACACGAACCTGACGAATTCTGTGATGATGTGAAGAAGCAAATTTTTTTATTATTTTTTTTAGATTATGAGGACACTCAGTCCTCTTTTATTGTCATTTAGAAATGCGTGCATGCATTATGAAATGATACAATGTTCCTCCAGAGTGATATGACAAAATAAAAAAAGGACAAACCAGGACTCACACATTGATGAAGGTAGAACAGTGCAGGTGGACTTTAGTAAGGTGTTTGATAGGGTTCTCCATTGTAGAGTCATCCATAAATTCTGGTGGCATACGAGCTGAAAATGTGGCTGTGTGAATACAGAATTAGCTTCCACAGAGAAGTCAGAGGATGGTAGTATTTGGCGAGTATTTCGCTTGGGGGTCTATGACCATTGGTGTCTTCAGGGGAATCTGTTCTGAAACCACTGTTGCTTGCGACTTTTAAAAATGGCTTGGTTGGGGTAGTGGGGGCGGGATTGAAAGTTATCAGACGATATGACAGTTGACTAAGTGGTCGTTAGAGTGGAGGAATTTCATTTAGTTGGACCGGAACATTGCTGATCGGTTCGAGCATCAACGGATATGGGGAGGAGTCAGGCGAATGGGGTTGAGTGGGATCTAGGATGAGCCATGATGGAATGGCAGAGTTCACGCAATGGGTTGAATGACTTGATTCTGCTCCCATGTCTTATGGTCTGTACGGGTTTGTTAGAGGCACGGTCGCTGTACAGAGAATGTGGGGTGCATGGACCGCTCCCATAGAGGCGGATACACTGGGGGCATTCACAACTCTTATTTAGGCACATTGGTGATATAAATAGCAGGCAGTGTTGTAGCGGATGGTTCGATTTATCTTAGGGTAGATTCAAAAGTCGGTACAACGTCGCCGGCCGTTGCGCCTGTGATGTGCTGTCATGGTCTATGTCCTATCCTCCAAGTAACTGTCATTGAATACAAAACTGTAACTGAAATCCTACTGAAGGTTTATATGAATTCCTGACTATTCCACTCACTCACCTTCCCACTGATAGCAAACATGCCACATGCGCTTATAACATCCGGCCAGCTTGCTGTCAGTGAGCTCGGTATTTCGGCGGACAGATTACTCTGTAAAGCAATAGTGGGCAATTCTGTTAACCGTCTGTCATTGATCGCATACCTTCACTTACAGTAGAACTCCAAGGACAGCTCCCGCACTTGCTTGGATTCAACTCCATCAGGCACGTCCAGAACTGATCTTTATTGTCTAAATACCAAGCAACTGGTTTAGCAATTTGTTACCCCTGTTCTCCCTCACACAACATTTATTAGCTAAGTTTGTCTTTCATTTCAGAAATATCTGCTGACCTTTATTTTTCAATCCATTGGACGTCATTCACATATTCTGTGCGCTCTCCGATATATATCAGCTCCCCGCTTCCATCAGTGATTACGAATGGAAGGGAGAGGCAGGCTGAACAGAAGAAGAGTGCACGAGCAGTGTGTCAAAAGGCGTCACACGCCTACGTTGGTGTTCATTTCAGTAATGACTGATCTTTGCCGGCATGCATAGTCTTTCGATGCCAGTTCCGAAAAGCTCGCTATAGCTCTAACTTCAGGTTTTTTTCCAATGTGTACGGGCTGTTTCTGACGATCTGCTTCTCAGCGAACGCGGTGTCAATGCAATTCAATTAAAAGCAGGTTTTAGTCATGATGAGGTCAAACTTCGGTTGGAGGAACAACACCTCATCTACCGTCTGGGTAGTCTCCAGCCCCTTGGTATGAACATCGAATTCTCTAACTTCCGGTAATACCCTCCTTATCCCTTCCACCATCCCACCTTCACTCTGTCTCCTCCTCTAGCTGCCTATCACCTCTCTCATGATTCTGCCTTCTTCTACTACCCATAGTGCTTTCCCCTTAGATTCCTCCTTCACCTCTTCTGCCTATCCCCTCCTTGCTTCCCCTCCCCCAGCCCTTGATCTTTCCTCTCATTGGTTTTTCACCTGGCACATTCCACCCTCCCCCCACCTTCTTTATAGGGCCCGTGACCCCTCCTTCTTTAGTCCTGACGGAGGGTTTCGGCCCGAAACGTTGACTGCTCCTTTCAACGGATACTGCCCGACCTGCTGAGTTCATCCAGCTTCTTTGTACGTCAGAGATTTTATTGACTTCATCTTGACAAATGTTCAAAGCTAAATTAAACAATGTGTGAGCTGCTGACGTGCGGGAATAAATAAGCTGCTCCCAATTCACTCACAGTCACACACAATTAACCGACCGGCGACAATGCATGACAGTTTGAATAATCAGTTCCGTTTCTCACCGTCACTCTGCATTGGGGAACCGATGATTATAAAATCACACTTCAGGGTCGTGCCCGAGATCGCTGCAGATCCAGGGTCACTGCCGAGGGATTTGTCAATTTAACATCATTAACATCATTATATTGGCCAGGATGTTCTCAAAGTGAGTAAAATGATTCTCTCCCAGGGACACTGGTTTCCCAGATCTAACCCGGCCCCCCGGGCTTTTCCTCTCTGTGTAATTCCCCGGCACGCCATTTGGAGCAGCTGTTGAATCCGGACACGCGCAGCTGGATAGGATGCGGAATTGCATCACTTTGGACGTCACAGAGTGTGCAATTGGAGCTAGTTCACCATTCAGATGTTCACAGATCAACTGTCAGTCCGGGTCTGGGTTCCTGCAGAGATCTCAGTTCCTTCCCCCCGGTCTGACTGAACTGATTCCTCCACAAGCTAAAACAGATGGAAGAATAAAGATAAAATAAACAGAATACACAACAGTGTCAGTAACAGTGGACTGGGGTTAACGTTTCAACAAAACTCACAGACAAATATCACCAGAAAACCCGCGGATCCGCTGATATTTTATAACATTGAACATTAACACAGATACTCACTCGATCAGCTTCAGACTCGGGAGGGCCAGTATGAGACGGCGGAGAGCGGGGTCAGATCGGTCCGTGAGCGAGTTGAATCCCAGCTCCAGCTCTGTCAGTGATGGGTTGGTACTGAGAGCAGAGGCAAGATCCTCCGCACCAGAATCTGTGAGACCGATATCCCTCAGTCTGGAGGTGAGGATGAAGGACACAGAGAGACAGGAGACTGTAACACAATTACTGATCACATTAATGTTCAGTGTCAGACACCCAGTGACTGTAAACACAATCACCCACAGTCTGGTACTTACCCCAGTTTCTCTATTCCACACTTGGGGTTTGTCAGAGCCACAGACACCAGCTTCACTCCTGAATCTCCCAGTTTATTATAACCCAGGCCCAGCTCCGTCAGTGATGGGTTTGTACTGAGAGCGGAGGTGAGATCCTCAGCACCAGAATATGTGAGACTGACATCCCAGAGCCTGGAGATGAGTGAGAGTGAGGATGAAGGACACAGAGAGACAGGAGATGGTACAAATCCCCAGTGTTTATTAGTAACACAATTACTGATCACATTAATGTTCAGTGTCAGACACCCAGTGACTGTAAACACAATCTCCCACAGTCTGGTACTTACCACAGTTTCTGTATTTTACACTCCGGGTTCCTCAGAGCCGCAGACACCAGTTTCACTCCTGAATCTCCCAGTTTATTCTGCCCAAGGCTAAACACAAACAGACAAATTGATGAACAAAGTGATTCAAACCGTGGGTCTGGGGGAATTTCTCTCACTCGGATATTTCAGGAAACATTCACCCCTTCAGCAAATCACTGATCGGAGTTCCCATCACTCTCAATGTCCCTCACTGCCCAGCTCCAGGGTATTCCCCGAATATCAGTAATGTAGTCTGTCGGTGTGACCCTGTAAACTCCACATATTCTGTCTCATTCCCCGATGGCTAGAAAAATGTTCCTGATGTAAGAGCGTTGGGAGGGGCAGGGGTGAAGGATGATAGAAAGTCCCACAGTGAGGATAATTTGTGAAAGGGAAAGTGTCGATGGGAGTTGGTGGAAGAGACCCCACCTGAGGAAAAGAGGTAGGAAGAGAAAACCTGTAGGAGAAAGAGAGGAAATAGGAAACATCCCATAGGAGGAATGAGGATGAGGATGAGAGATTCCGCAGGAGTAAGGGATATGGGGAAAAGAAGATCCCGAAGGGAAAAATGGGAATGGGGAAGAGATCCCACAGGGGGAAAGGGGATGGGGAATACAGATCCCTCAGGAGGATACCAAAGGGAAGAGATAACTGCAGAAGATTAGAGGATGCAGAAATAGATTTTACGGGATGGGTCTTTCTGAATTGAGGACAACAATCGGGAGGAGATGCCCAAATGATCTGATGAAGTCTCCAACAACTCTTCACAAGGAACCACAGAACCCCCCCCGTCTTTGGAGAATTACTGACCGATCCCCTGGGCATTTGTCACTATTTTTCACAATCTGATTTACGACTGTTTAACCCAAATTGTTTTACATTGAAACAACACAATGGGACAGTTTCACAGTTCAGAGTGAGAGATAAATCAAGTTACCTCAACTCCTGGCACTTGTGGAGCCCGGGTCCCAGCCGTTGGATTCCTTCACACTGAAGGTGACAGCCCTGCAGGTCGAGGTGTTTTATTGTATCACAGAGTCCGATGACATGAGACAGGACCGCGCAGTCAATCGGGGTCAGTGTCATTCCACTGAATGAGAGTTTTTTCACAGATCCCAGTGTACCTTGAGTCAGTCCACGATTCTGAGACTCAAACAGGTAGTGCAGTGTGTTCAAGAGGCTCCTTTTACCAGATGCAATCCTCGTGTTTCCACTCTGGCGTTTAACCTCCTCCTTCACCCAGTCAATCACCCGGCACGTTGTTTGATGAGGAAATGGACCCAGAAACTCCTCCAGGCCTCGAGCTGTCATTGGGGAGGAGAGACCAGCAACAAAACGGAGAAATACCTCAAATCGCCCATCTGTCATGTTGTGAGCTTCAGTGAGGAATTTCAGGATATCCTTGGGATGTAGGGTCAGGAATTGTGCGACTGCTGCTACAAACTCTTGGATGGTGAGGTGTGGGAATGTGTACACCACGCTCCGGGCCGAATCCTCTCTCTCCAAAAGCTCCATCAGGAACCCGGACAGGAACTGGGAAGGCTTAAGATTGTAGCTGATCAAATCTCCATATGTAAATACGATCTTCTTCTCAGACACTCCTCTGAAGGCCATCTGACCAACCCTGAGTAACACATCACGGGGGTTCTCAATCTCACGAACGTGGTTTTTCAGGATGTTGTAAATATAGTAGGAGTACAGTTGGGTGATGGTCTTGGGAACTCGCTGCGGGTCCCTGACTCTTTGTGTGAAGAAGGGGCCCAGTGCCAAAGCGAGGATCCAGCAGTAGGAGGGGTTGTAGCTCATGGTGTACAGGATCTCGTTCTCCTTCACGTGTTTGAAAATAGCTGCTGCCACCGATGGATCTTCAAAATACCTGATGAAATATTCCTTCCGTTCCTCACCAACAAATCCCAGGCTTTCAGCCCAGACGCTGATCTTGGCTTTATCCAATAAATGTAATGCAGTGGGACGGGTGGTCACCAGCACTGAACACCCTGGGAGCAGCTTGCCCTGGATTAAACTGTACAAAATGTCCGACACCTCACAACACCACTCGGGATCTGGGCACTGGTGCTTGGGTTCTGTATCTCTCCGACTGTCAGCAAAATCAATTCTGTGCTCGAATTCATCCAGACCATCAAATATAAACAGCAATCCCTCTGGGTTCTTCCAGACATCTCTCAGGATATTCCCAAAGTAAGGATACTGATCCTGAATTAGTTGCCTCAGGTTTTTTCTGCAGTTAATAGTGTTTAAATCCCGGAATTTGAAACTGAAGACAAACTGGAATTGTTGGTATATTTTCCCCATGGCCCAGTCATAAACAATCTTTTGTACCATTGTTGTTTTCCCGATCCCCGGGACTCCGGCCACTGCTGCCGAACTCCCAGATTTGGTTTTCCTCCGGGAAAAGCTGCTCTGGAACAACTGATCAGTCCGGATTTTTTCCAGCTTTCCGCGGAGATGTTTCTCTCTCCACTCCTCGTGGTCTCTGCCTCTTGCCAGCAGCTCATGTTCCACCAGTGTCCGATCTCGAAGAGTAGAAATGACCGTGAGCTCAGCGTATCGATCTGCCAGCTGGAAAACCTTCACCTTCTCCCTCATCAGGATCGTGTTCGCTCTCAGTTTTTCAGTTTGTGCCCGCAGAGTCTCCTTGTGTTTCTGTTGAACATCTTCCATGGGAACAGACAGTGGACAAACTGTTAGATGCTTCAACTCAGAACTCAGTATTTAAGTAGCCAAGGATTAGCTCAAAGGTTTTGCATTATTTGAACTCATCACTGGATTTTCTTACACTAAATTAAGTTTGATTAACAGACCCCAAAGTGGATGGAAAGGCATGGGCCAGATAATCATCAGATCATCACATTTCCACATTAATTGTTCAGTTAAGTTGAGTTTTCCCTGGTAGTTTACTGAGCCCCGACTAGACAAACTCCCACTACTGCCACTTCTATCATGGTTCTGTGGAAAAACTTTCAAATCCCAGTGTTGATGTGGTCTTTGGAGATTGAGAAAATGATAGTGGGCATTCTGTCAACGGAATAGGTCACGGGAATCACAGCTCCCCCTCCCCTCTCACCATCACGGATTCAAAATAAAGAGAAATACATTTGTGGATCTGTGGTGTGGTAGAAGATTGGAAACTTGGAAAACCAACAGCACAATACAAGTCCTTCGGCCCACAAAGCTGTGCCGAACATGTTCTTACCTTAGAATTTACCTGGGTTTACCCATAGTCCTCTATTTTTCTAAGCTCCATGTAGCCATCCAGAGGAGCCGTAAACAATCCTATTGTATCCTCATCCACCACCACCGCCGGCCGCCCATTCCATGTACTCACCACTCTCTGAGTAAAAAACAACTTACCCCTGACATCTCCTCTGTACCTGCTTCCAAGCAACATAAAACTATGCCCTCTGGTGCTAGCCATTTCAGCCCTGGGAAAAAGCCTCTGACTATCCACAAGATCAACGCCTCTCATCACTTTATACACCTCTATCAGGTCACCTCTCATCCTTCCTCGCTCCAAGGAGAAAAGGCTAGTTTCACTCAACCTATTCTCATAGGGCATGCACCCAATACAGGCAACATCCTTGTAAATCTCCACTGCACCCTTTCTATAGTTTCCATATCCTTCCTGTAGTGAGGTGACCAGAACTGAGCACAGTACTCCAAGTGGTGTCTGACCAGGGTCCTATATAACTACAACATTACCTCTCACCTCTTGAACTCAATCCCACGGTTGATGAGGGCCAATGTGCCGTATGCCTTCCTAACCACAGAGTCAAACTCCGCAGCAGCCTTGAGTGTCCTATGTCACCCTACTCTCCATGCCAGTATATTTCCTGTAACGCCATCAGATTTTATCTTGTTAAGTAGACTCATGAGGTAACTTATAATATGCCTTATGAAAACCTAAATGACATCCACTGCATCTCCTTTGTCCACACTGTTTGGAATTTCCTCAATGAACTCTAGCAGATCTATCAGGCAAGATTTCCCTTCATAGAAACTATGTTGACTTTGACTTATTTTATAATTAGACTGTAAATACCTCAGAACTCAATCTTAATAATACTCTCACACTTCCCCAACCACTGAGGTTGGGCAAACTGGTCTATAATTTTGCAATCAAGAGAGAATCTGTAGATGCTGAAAATGCAGCAACACACACAAAATGCTGGAGGAACTTGGAAGGCCAGACAGCATCTATGGAAAAAAAGTATAGTTGACGTTCCAGGCTTAAACACTTTGGTAGGTCTGGAAACAAAATGCTGGGGAGTAGAATTGAAAGGTGTGGCGGGGGGGTGGGGGGAGTAGAGGGGAGAGAGAATTGCCAGACGATGGGTGAAACTTGGAGGGGGAGGGTTGACGCAAAGGGTTGAAGTTGATTGGTTAAAGAGACAGAAGGCCATGGAAGAAAGAGAAAATAAAACAACTTTTTTTATCTTATTCCTTGGCTTTTACCCAGTCACTAACTGTCTCCTAAGGTTCCCTTTACATTAGGCTCCCTGATAAGATCTGGATCTCACAATGTATCTGAAACCTGCCAGGGGTATGTGGCTTCTCTTAGTTTGTCAGGACCCAATCAGGGTTGTGTGGGGTCTCACAGTGTGTCAGGACCCTGCTGGGAGTGTGTGGGGTCTCACAGTGTGTCAGGACCCTGTCAGGCGTGTGTGGGGTCTCACAGTGAGTCAGGACCCTGCTGGGAGTGTGTGGGGTCTCACATTGTGTCAGGACCCTGTCAGGCATGTGTGGGGTCTCACAGTGTGTCAGGACCCTGCTGGGAGTGTGTGGGGTCTCACAGTGTGTCAGGACCCTGCTGGGAGTGTGTGGGGTCTCACAGTGCGGCAGGACACTGTCAGGTACGTGTGGGGTCTCTATTCAATCTATTCAGCTGTGATAGGCAACGTAGGAAAACATTGATCTTGCACATATTTAATTTAGTGAATGTGACACTGGTAGAAATGATGTTGTTCAATAATCAGGGAGTGTATCTGTTTCCTATTCAGAAATGGGTGTGGGAATGACAATGTCGTGTCTGTTCCCTCTGTAAACCGGATGAAGGACAATGATGAACAAGCTTGTAGCGATTTACTAAACCCGTGTTCAGGGACACTGAGGGGTTTTATTGACCGGATGTGGACTGGAGCTGCATTAACAGAGGTGACAGAGACGTGAGTAGTTTGTAAACTTCCTGATTGATCTATCTCTGGTACCAAATTTAAATTATCATCTTTGGGATTTGGTCCTGTAGGTGAGAGAGACTGAACCAGGGTTCTGGCCGAGATTCCCTATATTTATTTTAAGAGCTTCGAATAATCAGATAAAACATGGGCTGATGCAATATTGATAAGTTCTGTGATATTTGTCTTTCCTACGCTCTCTCCTGTGTTAAATGTGGAGATGTTGAGTGATCCAACTAAGTCTGCGATGATGAAGCCTTACAATCTCTTCAGCCCATGCACTGCCCCGGGCTCCATTTTCACAGACATGATGGGCTTATAGATGTAGTGAGCTTCTCATCCAGACGGTCACAGTTTAACTAATTGCAATATTATTTATAGATATTTTCAGTCCTTTCCACATTCCTTGCAGCGATCCCACAACCCTCGGTTTCCCTGTCCTAATTCCCATCTCTTCACCTTCCACAGAGTCCAGCACACAAACCGGCACACATCAATTTCAGCTTCTGTGAACTGTGCTGAGGAATTTGTCTCCGATCTCACCCTCAGTAATACTGTCTCACTGCTAGAATTCCCAGGATTATTGAGTTGGAAATTAAACTGGATATCTTTATCAAAGTTTGCACTAAGGGAGCGCAGATGTGAAAAGAGCAGGGTTCATAAGCTGCTTTTTTGATTAAAGTGACGTTATTATTACTATTCTGTGAATAGAACTTCAATGGACGAGCAACTCGAAAAACAAAAATAACCTAAAGAAACTGAAGTCGTTTAGAAAATGGTTAAGGATGAGGCTATCCTGGAGCGGATAGTCGCTGGCAAGAGAAGGATTTGACTTTTTGATATGAAGAAATATCCTTTTTTTTTGTCATTCTCCAGATCCCCCCCTTCTCCACTCAGACTCTGGTGGGGATCTGTAGTTTCAGGCCCCAGAGCGGTGTGAGCACTTTCCTCAAACTCGCCAGCTCTCTGCCTCTTTCCTCAAAATGTCCTTTGAAAACTCTCCCTCTAGCAAACACGTTTCCCTGTGTGTCACTGTGTTCTCTGTCACAGTGCCAGTATTTACCTGGTCAGATCCTCGTGGCTCAATAACTGAACCGCCCGACGCAAATTACAAACGTTGGTGAAAACAGAGGTCAAGTTTCAACTTGATGAACTCTGCTTCAGTCTCATCTGGGCCACTGCGTACCGTTCCAATCGCCTCACTACCGGAGGGATGTTGAGGCTTTAGAGAGGGAGCAGAAGAGGTTTACCGGGATGCTGCCTGGTTTAAAGGGCATGTGTTATCATGAGAGGCTGGATAAAATTAGATTGTTTTCTCTGGATCATCGGAGGCCGAGGGGAGCTCTGACAAAGGTTTGCAACATTAAGAGAGGCATAAATAGAGTGAACAGAAAGAATCGGTTTCTGAATGTCTCAAAGGCTATTGAAGGTGAGAGGGTGTACAGTGAAGGGGGAAGTGTCATTGCTGTCTGGAAAGCACTGCCTGGTAAGGTGGTAGACGTAAATTTTTTGAAGCTTTTAAGAGACGTTTGGTTAGGTACATGGATTAAGGAAGATGGAGGCATATGGAGATGGTGTCGGAAGGGGAGATTAGAGTTTGGGTATGTTTGATTTACTTGTTAGCTGTTTCAGTACAATATTATTTGCCTAATGGCCTATTCCTCTGTTATACTCTTCAATTTTCAACGCATGTTCACTCACCTTTCAACTCACTGAGAAACTTGAGTAAACCTTGAGTGGGATTTGATCGATGGGATGGATCAGAACCTGTTTGAATTTAAACACATTAAGGGGATAATTTATGGAAAATTCTGAAGTGTAATGTTTTGCAACTCAAATTTGAATTAACCTCTGATATTATCTCACCATACATCTGTATATCCTTAAGTATTTTGTCCAAATTTGGGACTCCGATCCGCATTTTCACAAAGGTTTCCCACATCACCCTCCGGGCGCGGGAGCCTTTCCCCATCACCAGGCTCAGGAGGAGTTTAGAACTGTCCGCCCGCTCTCCCTTATCAGCGAGATCAGAGATTTTCTGTGAAGAGTAACGGTGAACATATTGGGGACTGACAGATTCACACAGAGAATGAGAAGTAAATGATGTGCTCTGAAACGGGATCACACAGAGCAGTCACCCAGACGGGTGCTGATCCTGTCTGGACATGGACTGTACATTCTGAGTGCAGAGCACACGGAGGGACATTCACCGTGAACCTGGTCCACCAGTCAATGAGATCCTGGCTGGTCTGTGACCGCTTCATTGACGTGGCTCCAAATCCATAAATAATTCCTCACCGGATTTAACAGCGTAAAACAGAAATCAGAAAATAACCATAACAGATGAAGAAAGAAGTCAGGAGGGTTTTTATAACAGAGTGAGCAGTCTTGGAGAAGTTGCAGAAAAGATGATGTGATTCATCTCCTCAGTCCGCCAGTGTCCAGCATGACAGCGGATTACCGGCTGACACCTGATTCCTTTCCTTTGCCTTTTCCAGTGTAGGTTTGTTCGGTGATTACACATTAGAACATGGCAGTATTCCCCAATTCACACTGTTTGCAGTTACAGATTGTAACACAATCATCTCCACTCAGAACAGAACACACTCGAGCTCCTGTGGCACCCACAGATGATGCCCCGGTTCTCATTGATATCCTGCTGTCAGACTGCACAATCTTCCCAAACCGAAACCTCCCGTCATATTTCCATTTAATACTGTAAGCCCACACAACTGTTACCTGCTCAACTCACTCTGAACATTGAGCAGCCACCCATCAGTCTGCAGGGTCTTTTCACCCCTTTCTGTCACTGCTTCAGATTCACATCTTTGAGATTGCATGTACAGTACTTATTTCCCAGTTGTTCTTTTATCTAATTTAATATCCAATGAGTCGGAGTTCCGACATCCATCAGTCCTGTGATGTGTGAAAATTCAAACTCATTCTCCCTCCCACTCACCCGATGTTCCTCTCCGCTGAACTGATTCTCGGCCGTTAATGCCAGGCTCACTCCGTGCACCCCTCCTTCCATCGCCTGCTCCAGCCTGTCCCGGTAGAAGTCCGTCAGCTGCAGCAGCTGGGAATCGTTGCAGCTTGCCAGGAGCTTGGTGATCACTGAACTCGGACCTATGAAGCACAATGGTGAAAATTAAAGAAATTACTGACCCCATATTCGGAGGCAACTTTCTCTCTGGAACCGTAAGATGGTGCACCAGGTCACCAAACACAGTCCAAGATATATATAAAGGGTGCGAGGGAGGAATAAGCGGGGTTGGTGAAATGAGCACAGGCTGGGTGGGGGTTCAGATCGAGCAGGGTTGTGGTGGGGCTTGGCTCCATCTGTTGAAAGCTGCCCTTTCTAGTCCCCAGGAATATACCTCTCTGTTTGGAAAGGACTCTGCTTATTCCTGAGAATATAGTAACCCATCACCATCACTCTCCTGGTACTGCCCATCACCACCGCTTTGCTCTGGGTTATGTCTGCCTGCCTGGTCAACCCCTTCCTCAGCAAATCTCTGGCATATCTCACAAAATGCTGGAGGTACTCAGCAGGTCAGGCAGCATCTATCGAGGAGAATAAACAGCCAACATTTAGGGTGCTTCATCAGACTGGAAATGAGGGGACAGAAATTCTAGATATTGCCACATTATTTTCTATATTTTGTGGTCCTGATCTGAAACATTAACTGTTTATTTCTCTCCATGGATGCTGAGTTCCGCCAATATTTTGTGTGTCTTTGTGTTGCTCAAAGCTTTCAGCATCTGCAGAATGTCTTGTGCTCTGGAACACCTCACTGTTTTATTGTGCATCACTGTCTGTTTGAAGAGCAAAAAGCAGACAATAATTGTGCTCCTTCCACGTGTGACTGCTAACTCTCAGTCTCATCTCTCTGCTCAGTTTTTACAAATATTTTGTGAATTGCTGATATTGGAATAAACTCAGACACAGTGTCAAGGAAATATTTAAAAATTAAAATAATTTGCTAACATACCCATGTCCTTTCCTGATCTTAACATCACTGGAACTTCTCTCCTACCCACTCCTTGAGCCATTTTGAGGACAGTTGTGCTCAGATTTTGATGCTCTGTAACAAACAAAATTAACAGTAGGGTCAGATATTAATTGAGGTGTAAAGCAGAACACTGTTTTGTTTTTCAACTGAGGCAAACATTTCCAAATATCTTGGACCTATCCACTAAAGGCTTGACACAGCCAGATCCACCCGCATCCATCCACCCACAGATCGATCTCCCCATGGATTGTGCACCATGCTGGGATTCTCTGGGGTATCTACTCACTATATTGCAGGCAAATCCCTATTAGGTAAAAATCTTGTGCCCTGGAGGGATGTGTCAATGGAATGGCGAATGTGGTCATCCTACCACAGTTTAACATTGCCTGGCATTGACACCTATGGCAATATATGATTTGACTCTATAGAGAAACAATCTGACATCCTGAACAATGCAGTCTCACCCACAGTATCATAATATCTTGTCCTGAACCACTATCATTTTTCCAGCAGGACTTTAAGATCATTATTAGCACTAAAACTCGGTTAAGATTTCTTTAAGCATATCACCTGGCTATTATCAGATAGTTAGTTATATGACACCCTGTCAGGTGTGTGGTCTGACAGTGTGTCAAGACTCTGCCAGGGTTATGTGGGTTCTCACAGTGCACAGTGTGTCAGGACCCTGTCAGGCGTGTGTGGGGTCTCACAGTGTGTCAGAACACTACCAGGGGTGTGTGAGGTCTCACAGTGTGTCTGGACCCTGTCAAGGGTCTGTGGGGTCTCATAGTGTGTCAGGACACTGCCAGGGGTGTGTGGGGTCTCGCAGTGTGTCAGGACCCTGTCAGGGGTGTGTGTGGGTTCTCACAGTGTGTTGGGACCCTGTCAAGGGTCTGTGGGGTCTCACAGTATGTCAGGACCCTGTCAGGGGTGTGTGGGGTTTCACAGTATGTCAGAACACTACCAGGGGTGTGTGAGGTCTCCCAGTGTGTCTGGACCCTGTCAAGGATCTGTGGGGTCTCATAGTGTGTCAGGACACTGCCAGGGGTGTGTGGGGTCTCGCAGTGTGTCAGGACCCTGTCAGGGGTGTGTGGGGTCCCGTAGTGTGTCAGGACCCGGTCATGTGTGTGTGGGCTCTCTCAGTGTGTCAGGTCCCTGTCAGGGGTGTGTGGGGTCTCACAGAGTGTCTGGACACTGTCAGGGGGTGAATGGTGCCTCACAGTTTGTCAGGATCCTGCCAGAGGAGTGTGGGGTCTCACAGTGTGTCAGGACCCTACCAGGGGTATGTGGAGTCTCACAGTGTGTTGGGACCCTGTCAGGGGTATGTGGAGTCTCACAGTGTGTCAGGTCCCAGTCAGGGGTGTGTGTGTTCTCACCGTGCGTCGGGACCCTACCAGGGTTATGTGGAGTCTGACAGTGTGTCAGGACCCTGTCAGGGGTGTGTGGGGTCTCACAGTGTGTCAGGACCCTGTCAGGGGTGTGTGAGGTCTCACAGTTTGTCATGACCCTACCAGGGCTATGTGGAGTCTCACAGTGTGTCAGGTCCCAGACAGGGGTGTGTGGTATCTCACAGTGTATCAGGACCCTGTCAGGGGTGTGTGGGTTCTCACAGTGTGTCAGGACCCTGTCAGGGGTGTGTGGAGTCTCACAGTGTGTCAGGACCCTGTCAGGGGGTGTGTGGGGTCTCACCGTGTGTCGGGACCCTGTCAGGGGTGTGTGGGGTCTTCTCACCGTGTGTCGGGACCCTGTCAGGGGTGTGTGGGGTCTCACAGTGTGTCAGGACCCTGTCAGGGGTGTGTGGGTTCTCACAGTGTGTCAGGACCCTGTCAGGGGTGTGTGGAGTCTCACAGTGTGTCAGGTCCCAGACAGGGGTGTGTGGGTTCTCACAATGTGTCGGCACCCTAGCATGGGAGTGCGGTGTCTCATGGCAGGTAAGGACCCTGTCAGGGAAGTGTCGGGTCTCACAGCGCATCAAGATCCCGCCAGGTTTGAGTGGGGCCTCACAATGTGCCAGCACACTTCCGGCAGGGGGGGGGGGGGGGGGCGGGCGGTTTGTGTTTTCACAGTGTGTCAGGACCCTGTCAGGGGTGTGTGGTGTCTCACAGTGTGTCAGGACCCTGTCAGGGGTGTGTGCGGTCTGTCACTGTGTCAGGACCCTGTCAGGGGTGTGTGCGGTCTCACAGTGTGTCAGGACCCTGTTAGGTGTGTGTGGGGTCTCACAGTGTGACAGGATCCTGCCAGGTGTGTGTGGGGTCTCACAGTGTGTCAGGACCCTGTCAGGGGTGTGTGGGTTCTCACAGTGTGTCAGGACCCTGTCAGGGGTGTGTGGGTTCTCACAGTGTGTCAGGACCCTGTCAGGGGTGTGTGGAGTCTCACAGTATGTCAGGACCCTGTCAGGGGTGTGTGGAGTCTCACAGTGTGTCAGGTCCCAGACAGGGGTGTGTGGGTTCTCACAATGTGTCGGCACCCTAGCATGGGAGTGCGGTGTCTCATGGCAGGTAAGGACCCTGTCAGGGAAGTGTCGGGTCTCACAGCGCATCAAGATCCCGCCAGGTTTGAGTGGGGTCTCACAATGTGCCAGCACACTTCCGGCAGGGGGGGGGGGGCGGTTTGTGTTTTCACAGTGTGTCAGGACCCTGTCAGGGGTGTGTGGGGTCTCACAGTGTGACAGGATCCTGCCAGGTGTGTGTGGGGTCTCACAGTGTGTCAGGACCCTGTCAGGGGTGTGTGGGGTCTCACAGTGTGACAGGATCCTGCCAGGTGTGTGTGGGGTCTCACAGTGTGTCAGGACCCTGTCAGGGGTGTGTGGGGGTCTCACAGTGTGACAGGATCCTGCCAGGTGTGTGTGGGGTCTCACAGTGTGTCAGGACCCTGTCAGGGGTGTGTGGGGTCTCACAGTGTGACAGGATCCTGCCAGGTGTGTGTGGGGTCTCACAGTGTGTCAGGACCCTGTCAGGGGTGTGTGGAGTCTCACAGTGTGTCAGGACCCTGTCAGGGGTGTGTGGGGTCTCACAGTGTGACAGGATCCTGCCAGGTGTGTGTGGGGTCTCACAGTGTGTCAGGACCCTGTCAGGGGTGTGTGGGGTCTCACAGTGTGACAGGATCCTGCCAGGTGTGTGTGGGGTCTCACAGTGTGTCAGGACCCTGTCAGGGGTGTGTGGAGTCTCACAGTGTGTCAGGACCCTGTCAGGGGTGTGTGGGGTCTCACAGTGTGTCAGGACCCTGCCAGGGGTGTGTGCGGTCTGTCAGTGTGTCAGGACCCTGTCATGTATGTGTGGGGTCTCACAGTGTGTCAGGACCCTGTCAGGGGTGTGTGGGGTCTCACAGTGTGTCAGGACCCGGTCAGGGGTGTGTGGGGTCTCACAGTGTGTCAGGAACCTGTCAGGGGTGTGTGCGGTCTCACAGTGTGTCAGGACCCTGTTAGGTGTGTGTGGGTTCTCACAGTGTGTCAGGACCCTGCCAGCAGTGTGTGGGTTCTCACAGTGTGTCAGGACCCTGCCAGCAGTGTGTGGGGTCTCACAGCGTGTCAGGACCCTGTCAGGGGTGTGTTGTTTCTCACAGTGTTTCAGGAACCTTCCGGGGTGGGGGGGGTATTGTGGTCTCGCAGTGTGTCAGGACCCTGTCAGGGGTGTGTGGGTTCTCACAGTGTGTCAGGACCCTGTCAGGGGTGTGTGGGTTCTCACAGTGTGTCAGGACCCTGTCAGGGGTGTGTGGAGTCTCACAGTATGTCCGGACCCTGTCAGGGGTGTGTGGAGTCTCACAGTGTGTCAGGTCCCAGTCAGGTGTGTGTGGGTTCTCACAATGTGTCGGCACCCTAGCATGGGAGTGCGGTGTCTCATGGCAGGTAAGGACCCTGTCAGGGAAGTGTCGGGTCTCACAGCGCATCAAGATCCCGCCAGGTTTGAGTGGGGTCTCACAATGTGCCAGCACACTTCCGGCAGGGGGGGGGGGGGCGGTTTGTGTTTTCACAGTGTGTCAGGACCCTGTCAGGGGTGTGTGGGGTCTCACAGTGTGACAGGATCCTGCCAGGTGTGTGTGGGGTCTCACAGTGTGTCAGGACCCTGTCAGGGGTGTGTGGGGTCTCACAGTGTGACAGGATCCTGCCAGGTGTGTGTGGGGTCTCACAGTGTGTCAGGACCCTGTCAGGGGTGTGTGGGGTCTCACAGTGTGTCAGGACCCTGTCAGGGGTGTGTGGGTTCTCACAGTGTGTCAGGACCCTGTCAGGGGTGTGTGGAGTCTCACAGTATGTCCGGACCCTGTCAGGGGTGTGTGGAGTCTCACAGTGTGTCAGGTCCCAGACAGGGGTGTGTGGGTTCTCACAATGTGTCGGCACCCTAGCATGGGAGTGCGGTGTCTCATGGCAGGTAAGGACCCTGTCAGGGAAGTGTCGGGTCTCACAGCGCATCAAGATCCCGCCAGGTTTGAGTGGGGTCTCACAATGTGCCAGCACACTTCCGGCAGGGGGGGGGGGGGGCGGTTTGTGTTTTCACAGTGTGTCAGGACCCTGTCAGGGGTGTGTGGGGTCTCACAGTGTGACAGGATCCTGCCAGGTGTGTGTGGGGTCTCACAGTGTGTCAGGACCCTGTCAGGGGTGTGTGGGGTCTCACAGTGTGACAGGATCCTGCCAGGTGTGTGTGGGGTCTCACAGTGTGTCAGGACCCTGTCAGGGGTGTGTGGGGTCTCACAGTGTGACAGGATCCTGCCAGGTGTGTGTGGGGTCTCACAGTGTGTCAGGACCCTGTCAGGGGTGTGTGGAGTCTCACAGTGTGTCAGGACCCTGTCAGGGGTGTGTGGGGTCTCACAGTGTGACAGGATCCTGCCAGGTGTGTGTGGGGTCTCACAGTGTGTCAGGACCCTGTCAGGGGTGTGTGGGGTCTCACAGTGTGACAGGATCCTGCCAGGTGTGTGTGGGGTCTCACAGTGTGTCAGGACCCTGTCAGGGGTGTGTGGAGTCTCACAGTGTGTCAGGACCCTGTCAGGGGTGTGTGGGGTCTCACAGTGTGTCAGGACCCTGCCAGGGGTGTGTGCGGTCTGTCAGTGTGTCAGGACCCTGTCATGTATGTGTGGGGTCTCACAGTGTGTCAGGACCCTGTCAGGGGTGTGTGGGGTCTCACAGTGTGTCAGGACCCTGTCAGGGGTGTGTGGGGTCTCACAGTGTGTCAGGAACCTGTCAGGGGTGTGTGCGGTCTCACAGTGTGTCAGGACCCTGTTAGGTGTGTGTGGGTTCTCACAGTGTGTCAGGACCCTGCCAGCAGTGTGTGGGTTCTCACAGTGTGTCAGGACCGTGCCAGCAGTGTGTGGGGTCTCACAGCGTGTCAGGACCCTGTCAGGGGTGTGTTGTTTCTCACAGTGTTTCAGGAACCTTCCGGGGTGGGGGGGGTATTGTGGTCTCGCAGTGTGTCAGGACCCTGTCAGGGGTGTGTGGGTTCTCACAGTGTGTCAGGACCCTGTCAGGGGTGTGTGGGTTCTCACAGTGTGTCAGGACCCTGTCAGGGGTGTGTGGAGTCTCACAGTATGACCGGACCCTGTCAGGGGTGTGTGGAGTCTCACAGTGTGTCAGGTCCCAGTCAGGTGTGTGTGGGTTCTCACAATGTGTCGGCACCCTAGCATGGGAGTGCGGTGTCTCATGGCAGGTAAGGACCCTGTCAGGGAAGTGTCGGGTCTCACAGCGCATCAAGATCCCGCCAGGTTTGAGTGGGGTCTCACAATGTGCCAGCACACTTCCGGCAGGGGGGGGGGGGGCGGTTTGTGTTTTCACAGTGTGTCAGGACCCTGTCAGGGGTGTGTGCGGTCTGTCAGTGTGTCAGGACCCTGTCATGTATGTGTGGGGTCTCACAGTGTGTCAGGACCCTGTCAGGGGTGTGTGGGGTCTCACAGTGTGTCAGGACCCTGTCAGGGGTGTGTGGGGTCTCACAGTGTGTCAGGACCCTGCCAGGGGTGTGTGCGGTCTGTCAGTGTGTCAGGACCCTGTCATGTATGTGTGGGGTCTCACAGTGTGTCAGGACCCTGTCAGGGGTGTGTGGGATCTCACAGTGTGTCAGGACCCTGTCAGGGGTGTGTGGGTTCTCACAGTGTGTCAGGACCCTGTCAGGGGTGTGTGGGGTCTCACAGTGTGTCAGGACCCTGTTAGGTGTGTGTGGGTTCTCACAGTGTGTCAGGACCCTGCCAGCAGTGTGTGGGGTCTCATAGTGTGTCAGGACCCTGTCAGGGGTGTGTTGTTTCTCACAGTGTTTCAGGAACCTTCCGGGGTGGGGGGGGTATTGTGGTCTTGCAGTGTGTCAGGACCTTGTCAGGGGTGTGTGGGTTCTCACCGTGTGTCTGGACACTGTCATGGGTGTGTGGGGTCTGACAGTGTGTCAGGACCCTGTTACAGGTTTGTGGGGTCTCACAGTGTGTCGGGACCCTGTCAGGGGTGTGTGGGGTCGCACAGTTTGTCTGGACCCTGTCAGGGGTGTGTGAGGTCTCACAGTGTGTCAGGACCCTGTCAGTGGTGTGTGGGGTCTCACTGTGTGTAAGGACCCTGTCAAGGGTGTGTGGGATCTTACAGTGCGTCAGGAAGCTATCAGGAGTGTGGAGGGTCTCACTTTGTGTTAGGAACCTGCCAGGTCTGTGAGTTGTCTCACAATTTGTCAGGACCTGTCAGGAAGTGTGTAGGCTCTCCAGACAATGTACTCGGGTGAAACAGGGAGCGTACGAAAACATTGATTGTTGAAATGTTTACTTTAGAGAATGTGACAGTGGGAGAAATAATTTTCTTCAATAATCAGGGAGAGGTCTGTTCTGTATTCAGAAATAGATGTGGGAACTTTACTGCTGTGACTGTTCCCTCAGCAAACAGCATGAAGAACAGTGAAGAATAAGTTTGCCAGGAAATTGTAGAAAATTACCAAATCCTTAGTGCAGGGGAACGGAGGGGTTTTATTGTCTGAATGTAGATGGGAAAAGCATTATCACAGGTGACAGAAACGTGAGCAGTTTGACAACTTCCTTTGGTGCCGTTTGAATATTAACATCTTTGGAATTTGTTCTTGGAAATGAGAGAGGCTGAATAAGGGTTGTGGTCTAGATTCTTTATATTTCTGTTCAAGGGCTTTGAGAAATCAGATAAAACATGGGCTACTTTAAGATTAATAATTTTTACGATATCTGTCTTCACCACGCTGTCTCCTCTGTTAAATGTGCAGTTGAGTAATCCAACTCAGTCTGTGATTATGAAGCCTTGCAATCTCTTTCGCCCATGCACTGCCCCGGGCTCCATTTTTACAGACACAATGTGCTTACAGATGTACAATAGTGAGTTTCTTATCCAGACGATCACAATTTAATCAATTACAATATTATTTATAGATATTTTCAGTCCTTTCACCTTTCTTGCCACAATCCCACAACGCTCGGTTTCTCTGTCCTAATTCCCATCTCTCACCCTTCCACAGTGTCCATCACACGACACATCAATTTCAGCTTCTGTGGACTGTGCTGAGGATTTTGTCCCCAATCACACCCTCACTGACACTGTCTCCTGATGGAATTCCCAGGATTATTCAGTGGGATATAAAACTGGATAACTTTAGCAGTGTTTGCAGTAAGGAGGCGCAGATGTGAATATAGTTGGTTTCATATGCTGCTTTGGGGTTGAACAGACGAGTTGGGATGCTACCTGCTTTTCTCATTAAATTATCATTGTTATTCGGTGCCGAGAACTTCAATGGACTCCCAGTTCAAAAATGATTTCCTGTAGGATCTGAGGGAATTAAGATGAGGGCTGTACCGGGGGTTGGGTGGTTATAGGGAAATGATTTCACCTTTTGGAGTAAGTCATTTCCCATAATTTCGGTCCTCAGATTGCCCTCTTCTCCATTCTGACTTGGGTGGAGGGATCCGTAGTTGCAGGACCCAGAGAGGAGTGATCCCTTTCAGTAAAGCCCCCATCTCTCTGCGTTGTTCCTCATGCTGTCCTGTGAAATCTCTCCCTCGAACAAAATATTTTTCCCCGTGTCTCACTGTACTCTGTATCATGGTGGAACATTTACCTGATCAAATCCCCGTGGCTCAGCAACGACATGGCCCTACATAATATCACCCTTCGGTGGAAACAGCGGTTTCTTCACTTACCTTTCAGCTCCCTGGGAATCTCCGGTACAGGTCGATGGACTGGAACACAACCTGTTAAGATTTAAACAATTTGACACATTTCAATTCCTCAAATTATGAGTATGTAATGACTGAATCCAAAATTAAATTAATCTCTGATACTCTCTCACCATGTTCCTGTATTTCTTTCAGTATTTTGTCCAATGTTGGGACACCAATCCGGATTTTCACGAAGGTTTCCCACATCACCCTCCGGGCGCGGGAGCCTTTCTCCATCACCAGGCTCAGGAGGAGTTTAGAACTGTCCGCCCGCTCTCCCTTATCAGCGAGATCAGAGATTTTCTGTGAAGAGTAACGGTGAACATATTGGGGACTGACAGATTCACACAGAGAATGAGAAGTAAATGATGTGCTCTGTAACGGGATCACACTGAGCAGTCACCCGGACGGGTGCTGATCCTGTCTGGACATGGACTGTACATTCTGAGTGCAGAGCACACGGAGGGACATTCACCGTGAACCTGGACCACCAGTCAATGAGATCCTGGCTGGTCTGTGACCGCTTCATTCACGTGGCTCCAAATTCATAAATAATTCCTCATCGGATTTGACCGTGTAAAACAGAAATCAGAAAATAACGATCACAGATGAAGAAAGAAGTCAGGAGGGTTTTTATAACAGAGTGAGCAGTCTCGGAGAAGTTGCAGAAAAGATTATGTGAGTCATCTCCTCAGTCCGCCAGTGTCCAACATGACAGCGGATTACCGGCTGACACCTGATGCCTTTCCTTTGCCTTTTCCAATGGAGGTTTGTTCGGTGATTACACATTAAAACGTAGCAATACTCCCCGATCCACACTGTTTGCAGTTACAGATTGTAACGCAATCATCTCCACCCAGAACAGAACACACTCGAGCTCCTGTGACATCCACTGATGATGCCCCGGTTCTCACTGACATCCTGTCGTCACGCCGCACGGTCTTCCCAAACCGAAACCTCCCGTCATATTTCCATTTAATACTGTAAGCCCACACAACCGCTACCTGCTCAACTCACTCTGAACATTGAGCAGCCACACACCAGTCCGCGGGGTCTTTTCACCCCTTTCTATCACTGGTTCAGATTCACATGTTTGTGATTGCAGGTACAGTATTTATTTCCCAGTTGTTCTTTTATCTAATTTAATATCCGATGACTGAGAGATCCAACACCCGTCAGTCCTGTAATGTGTGAAAATTCAAACCCATTCTCCCTCCCACTCACCCGATGTTCCTCTCCGCTGAACTGATTCTCGGCCGTTAACGCCAGGCTCACTCTGTGCACCCCTCCTTCCATCGCCTGCTCCAGCCTGTCCCGGTAGAAGTCCGTCAGCTGCAGCAGCTGGGAATCATTCCAGCTTGCCAGGAGCTCGGTGATCACTGAGCTCGGACCTGTGAAGGGAAAGGAGGAGCTTAAAGAATTTGCCGACCCCATGTTGGGCAGTAACTTTCTCTCTGGAACCTAAAGATGGTGGGGCAGGTCACCAAACACAGTGTAAAATAAGTATGGCAGGTGTAGAGAGGTCTGGAGACGGGAGTCAAATAGGGAGCGGTCAGAGATCCGGTGGTGGGGATGGGGGCGGGTGGTGAGCCAAAGGTGGGATAGAAAGAGGGTAGGGAGAGGGGGAGAGAGGTAGTGGAGGGGGAAGGGAGGGGTCCGAAAGACGGACAGGATAGGGGAAGGGAAGGAGGGGTGTGACGGAGAGGAGGGGGGAAGGGAGGAGGGAAGAGACGGAGAGGAGAGGGGGAACGGAGGGGTGGGAAGAGACGGAGAGGAGAAGGGGAAGGGAGGGGAGGGGAGAGATGGAGTGGAGAGGGGGTGGGTGGGGAGAAACAGGAGAGGGGGAAGGGAGGGGTGGGGAGTGACGGAGAGGGGAAAGGGATGGGTGGGGAGAGACAAGGAAGAGAGGGGGTAGGGATGTGTGGGGAGCGAGGGAGAGAAGAGGGGGAAGGGAGGGGTGGGGAGTGCTGGAGAGGAGAGGGGGAAAGGGAGCAGTGGGGAGAGATGGAGAGGGGATTTTACTCCTTCCACGTGTGACTGTTCCCTTAGGGATGTTAACTCTCTCATCTCTCTGCTGATTTCACAAATATTTTGTGAAGTGCAGACACTGCATTAAACCCAGATACAGAGTCAAGGCAATTGCTGACATACCCGTGACCTTTCCTGATGTTGACGTCACTGGAACTCCCCCATTCCCGGCCCGTACAGCCATGTTGAGGACAGTTGTGGTGAGATTTTGCTGCGTTGTATCAAACAGAATTAATAGTAGAGCATCAGGCATTAATTGAAATATAAAGGAGAACACTGTTTCGTTGTTAGGCAGAACGACACACTTCCAAACATCTTGGGCCTATCCACTGAAGACTTGATATGACCTAATGGACCTGCGCTCATCCACCCACAATCACAGAATACCCATTTCCCCTCTATCCCTAGATTGTTCACCTTTCTGGGATTCCCCGGAGTATCTACTCGCTGTATTGCAGGCAACTCCCTTTAAAGAACCAATCTTGTGTCCTCGACTGTGAGTGATTTATCAATGGAATGGCGAGGCAGATTGATCAGACAAAACCCTCTGCTTTGGTCCTCCTACCACTGGTGGCGCTCTGGTGAGTAATGGCTAGCTGTTACAGCAGTGTTACGTGAAGCATTTCTGCTGACCAATGGGACGTCTATTCCTCTCGTCACTGAATAATACAGATTTCTCAGTCACACCTGATTCTCACCGTCCCCTTTCAGTTTAACATCGCCTGGCATTGACACCTATGGCAATATATGTGGTTTGAGTCTACATAGAAATACTCTACATCCTGAACAATGCAGTCTATAGTCTTTTCTGGCATCTTGTCCAGAAACCACATTTTCTCCCCCAGGATTTTAAGATCATTATTAGCACCTAATCTCCGGTCAAGATTTATTTTCGCATTCATCTGGCTATTATCAGATAGTTACATGGCACCTTGTTCAACACAATGCAGACCCACCATACATCAAAAACTGCAAGCTGGCAAAAACAGATTGACAATAACTAAAACAAAATGCTGGAATTATTGAACAAGGCAGACGGTACGTTGATACTTCCGGTCGAAGACCGTGTAATCAAAGCTGAGCCTATCTGTATCAGCCATGTATCTGCTCTCTGTCTGCGTTGTATTCTATGTAGTGTATTTATTATTTTCTTATGCTGTGGGGTGGGGTAGGGTGGGGTAGGGAGGGGTAAAAGTGAAGGGAATCAATTAAATATCTGTGCTTTGTTCACAGCTGGGAACTGACGGATGTCATACCTTTGATTATTATCCACTCCAATACACTGAATTTACACTCGGGTGGACTTGAGTTCCATCACTACAAGATTGCATGTTAACTGATTTCTAATAAAGGATCGAATACACCAACCTTTACAATCACCAACTTTTACAATCGCTATTGGAGTTGAGGACACGTCATATAACCTTAACAAATCCTTGGGGGTCGCGAACAATGACAAATTTGTTTGGCTACACTCTCAACAAATGTTTCTCAATCTGATGATTATTTCAAATATAGGACCATAAGATATAGGAGCAGAGGTAGGTCATTCGGCCCATCCAGTCTGCTATGCCATTCAATCATAGACTGATCTAATTCTTCTAGTCATCCCCACTCCCCTGCTTTCACCCCATACCCTTTGATGTGCTGGTTAATCAAGAACCTGTATATCTCTGCGTTAAATACACCTAATGACTTAACCTCCACAGCCGTTCGTGGCAACAAATTCAATAGATTTACCACCCTTTGACTAAAGTAACTTCGCATCTCTGTTCTAAATGGATGTCCATCAATCCTGAAGTTGTGCCCTCTTGTCCTAGAATCCCCTGCCACGGGAAATAACTTTGCCATACCTAATCTTCTCAGGCCTTTTGACATTTGGATTTTTTCTATGAGATTCCCTCCCTCATTCTTCTGAACTCCAGGGAACACAGCCCAAGAGCAGCCACGTGTTCAATATACGGTAACCCGTTAATCACTGGAATCATTCTGGAGAACCTTCTTTGAACCCTCTCCAATGTCAGTATATCACTTCTAAAATAAGGAGCCCAAAACTGCACACAATATTCCAAGTGTGTCCCACGAGTATCTTATGGAGCCCCAACATCACATCCCTGCTCTCATATTCTATACCTCTAAAAATGAATGCTAACATTGTATTCGCCTGCTTCACCACGGACTCACCCTGGAGGTTAACCTTTTGGGGTATCCTGCACAAGGACTCCGAGTCACTTTGCATCGCTGCATTTTGAATTCTCTCCCCATCTAAATAACAGTCTGCCCATTGATTGCTTCCACCAAAGTGCCTGACCATACACTTTCCAACATTGTATTTCATTTGCCACTTCTTTGCCTATTCCCCTAAACTATCTAAGTCTATCTACAGACTCTCTTATTCCTCAACACTACCAGCTCCTCCACCTACATTAGTTTCATCGGCAAATTTAGCCAGTAATCCATTAATCCCATAGTCCATATCGACATACATCGTAAAAAGCAGTGGTCCCAACATCAACCCCTGAGGATCTCCACTGGTAACCGGCAGCCAGCCAGAATAGGATCCCTTCTTTCCCACTCTTTGTTTTCTGCCGATCAGCCTGCACACTCAAATTTCAATGTGAACTCGATCATATTGTGATTACTGTTCCCTAAGTGTTCCTTAACCTTAAGCTCCATTATCACTTCTGGATCATTGCACAACAGCCAATCCAGCACAGACGATTCCCAACTGGGCTCAACAACAAGCTGTTCTTAAAAAAAAAAAACATCCCTTTGACATTCTACCATTTCATTCTCTTGAGGTCCAGTACTAACCTGGTTTACCTAACTCACTTTCATGTTAAAATCCCCAACGATTATCATGATATTGCCCTTCTGACAGGCCTTTTCTATCTCCTGCTGTAAATTGTAATCCACATCGCGGCTGCTGTTTGGAGGCCTGTATAAAGCTGCCATTAGGGTCCTTATACACTTTCCATTTAACTCAACCCATATCGACTCTACACCTTCCAATGGTATGTCATCCCTTTCTAATGATTTAATATTAGTTCTTCTAGACAGGGCCATATCACTCCCATATCTGCCTACCAATCTATCTCTCCGATACACAGTGTATCCTTGGACATTCAGTTCCCAATGGCAGCCATTCTTTAGCCAAGATTCAGAGATGGACACTACGTCATAGTTGCCAATCTGCAGCTGAATTTCAAGATCGTCCATTTTATTCCTTATGCTGCGTGCATTCAAGTACAACACTCTCAGTCCAGCATTTGTTGCTTCTGTTTTAATTGCACCATGACTCTATTGCCTGTAACTCATGCCACTGGCTGTGATTAAGCCTCAGCTCCTGCCTGTCATTTCTATCATCTCTAATACAGGTTATCTACGATTTATTTCTGTTCTCCCCTTCCTCAGCCCAATCACTCCGGTTCCCACCCTCTGTTAAACCCTGCCTAACAGCACTATTAACCCTGCCTACTCAGATAATTTGACTTCAGGTGTAATCCGTCCTTTTTGTACAGGTGGTCCCTTCCCCAAAAGAGCCCCCGATGAATCAGGAACCTTAAACCCTGCCCCCTACACCAGTTTCTCAGCCACGCATTAATATGCCAGATCATGACATTGTCATGGTCCAGTCCATGAAATCGGCATTCCGGTTCACCATCCCGTCCAAGTTCCTTATTCCAGGTTTTCCGGTTTCCCCCAGCATCGGATTCTTGTTTGGGCTGGCTTTGTAAACAGCTTCAGGATTCAGCCTCTGGCGGCTGGATTATTCCTGCCCAAACCCCCTGCCCCTATCCCTTCCCTTCACTTTCCTCCTGGTGCCTCAACTTGCCTCGCTGTACCATGCCTGGAGCCTCATTAATTAGTGAATTAATAACACTATTAATAGTAAACATTAATAGGAGATTTTAGAACACTATTAGGACACGATGCTGTGCCCATTTCTATTTTTAAACTTTCAATGTACGATCGAGTAGGGACAAGTTTTCAAGACATTCCTGGACTCCTAAAATAACTTCGTAAACCACCAGATCTTACTGTTTTTAAAAGCAAACCTCATTGAAATTTGAACACCGCTTGCAAGTAGAATGATCTCAGAGAACAAATATATAATCGTCCCTCACACCGCAACATCTGGAGGTGATATCCTTCTGTTCACAGTAAAACCAGTATAATAAGGCTATTTGGTCCATCCAGTCTGATCCAACCTTATTCTCCTACGTTCTTCCTTAAATCCTCAATCTCCTTACAGTCATGAACATAGTAGTCTCAGCTGTATCACAATAACAGCCTCCAACACCCCATGATGAAACAATTTCCACAGATTAACCATTAGCCGAAGAAATTCCTCTCATCTCAGTTTTAAAGGGAAGTTTCTTTATTCTGAAGGTGCAACCTTGGATTTCAGACTCTCTGACCAATGGAAATATCCTCTCCACGTCCACTCAATTCAGGCTATTCAACATTCAGAGGTTTAAGTAGGATCGCACCCTGTCCCGTCGCTCTGAACTCCACTGAGCACAGGCCTTGTGAACATTGTTAGCAACACCTGTACTGAACACATTTTCAGGCAAATCGGTACCAGGAGAATTTACGGGAAACAAAAACAGTGATGATTTTATTGTTCTCGAAACATTACAAAAAGAGCACCTACGTACAATTATCAGGAGATTTAAATCATTCCAGAGTGAATGTAATTAAAAAAGTAATCTGCAATTATTTGAAACGGTCAGCAGGTAAGGAACAGCTGTGGGGAGAGGAACTAAGTAACAATTCAGGTTCCCAAACTTTCGGTAGAATGGCTTCAAACATTTTCCGCTTGTAGTGCGGATCTCCAGCGTCCCGACTTTCTCAAATCTAAATGTAACGCACACAAACTAGTGCAAGATCTTAGCAGGCCGTCCCAACCCCTAAAATGTTGACTGTTTACTGTTCTTCATAGATTCGACTGTACTTCCTTAGAAGGTTGGCGTCATTCAATGTCTGCAGTGAGATGCTGAAGATGTTCTATAGGTCAGTTGTTGAGAGCGCCCTCTTCTTTGTGGTGGCGTGTTGGGGAGGAAGCATTAAGAAGAAGGACGCCTCACGTCTTAATAAGCTGATAAGGAAGGCGGGCTCTGTCGTGGGCAAAGTACTGGAGAGTTTAACATCGGTAGCTGAGCGAAGGGCGCTGAGTAGGCTACGGTCAATTATGGAAAACCCTGAACATCCTCTACATAGCACCATCCAGAGACAGAGAAGCAGTTTCAGCGACAGGTTACTGTCGATGCAATGCTCCTCAGACAGGATGAAGAGGTCAATACTCCCCAATGCCATTAGGCTTTACAATTCAACTGCCAGGACTTAAGAACTTTTTTTTAAAGCTATTATTAATGCTTTTTGAGCTAGTGATTTAGATGCATATCATATTATTACTGAGTTAAGTATTGTATTGTATGTAATGAGTTTTTGCTACAACAAGTGTATGGGACATTGGAAAAAATGTTGAATTTCCCCATGGGGATGAATAAAGTATCTATCTATCTATCTATCTATCTATCTATTCTGCCTAGCCTGTTGAGTTCCTCCAGCATTTTGTGTGTGTTAACTTGAGTTTCTGTTTGATTTCCGCTGCCTGACAGACAGGTGACAGTGATGGGAAATTTCCACATACGGTTTGAACACTGGACCGTGTCTATTTCTACTGTTATAAACACAGAACAGCCCATTTAATCTCAGCATTTGGAACAGGAGCTTATCCTGTCTGCAGAAAAGCAGTCTTTGCTTCCAAAGGAACTTCAGAAACAAATATCTGAGCCCAGAAGAAAAACACCCGTTCAACTCCTTAAGAAAACTTGGTGGCCCGATCCTCGGCTCCGTTTTACCTTGGTCAAAAACTGTGGTATCAGGATCCAGATCTGCGGTAAAACAGGAGCGGGAGATGGGATCACGTGACCCATGAAGGGTCACCCACCTGAACCGGTAATTTTGCTTCTCACCCCACAAACACTACCTACCCACCGCTGCATTTTCCAAATTATTTCATATTTACACCAGTTACATTTTAATTAAAAAAAAATCCCTCTGTATCTTCCCCGATCCCTTCACTCCATCACCGGCTCACAGAGTTACCGGTTCGATTCACATCCCGGTCCGGCACACAATTCAGACCCAAACATATATGCAGATTTCATTTAAATCACTTCTATGGGTACAAACACTAATTTCTATTCACATTCCTCCGGCCTCACTGGAAAGGAACATTGAAACATCAAGTGAGAATCAGCAAGTGGTGGCCATTCAGCCCCTCTAACCATCAACAAGATGGCGGCTGCTCTCCCATCTCAGCTACATGTTTCTGTCCGATCCTTGTTTCTTCGATCCCTTCGGTCTCCACACATCTGCCGATCTCTGTTTTAAGTGAGGATGATCACTGAGTCTTCACTACCCTCTGTGGTGGGGAATTACAGACATTCAACACCCTCGGAGTGGAGACATTTCCCCTCAACTCAGTCTCAGACAGTCCACCCCTTTTTTCAGAGACTGGGATCCCTGGTTCAACTGGTAATGATGTTGTGCATTTCAATGTGTTCACCTCTCAGTCCTCGATTCTCTAAATGAAAGGGTTATCACATTTGATCTTTCTTCATATGATGATCCCACCATTCCAGGGATCCGTCAGGTAAATCCTCATTGCACTCCCTATAACAAATACTCTCTAACCTCTTTGTTAATCCTCTATGGAATTAATTTCAATCTTCTGCTGCCCCGTGTTTCCCCAACCACTCACCTCCCACCCCTGTCACTATTTCCACCTTCCCACCTCCCCCTCACCTGGATCCACCTCTCACTCCCCAGCTCTTGCCCCATCCCCATCCCTCACCTCTTTTCTCTGACTATTTCTCGTCCACTCTCAGTCCAGAGGGACGGTCTCGGCCCGAAATATTTACCTCCACAGATGCTGCCCGACCCACTGAGTTCCTCCGGCAGTTTGTTCTTTGGTTATGGGGAGCGGGATTTTACACCATATTCCAGGTACAATCTCAACAAAGCCCAAATAATTGTTAAAGTCATTTCACTCTGATATCCAATAACTTTTACGATAAATTCAATGTAGTTTTGACTTCCTTCCCCACCCACTGCACCTTAGTCCCTCACCATTTAAACCATTTAGTGTTTCTGTTTCTCCTACAGAAGTGGGTGATGTCACATTTCCCACATTGGACCAGCTGACCTGTTGTTCCCACTCACTCCTTTTGCCTCAGTTACGCTGAAATCTCTCGAGAACAGACACAGAAAATAGAACCGTACAGCACAGGAACAGGCCCTTCGGCCCACAATACTGTACTCAACCAATTAAATTTTTTTACCGAAAAGTTAACCAATCAAATCCCTTCTGCCTACAAAATTTCCACAATACTTCTATTTTCCTCACATCCGTGTGCCTATCGAAACGTTCCTGAGAAGTCCCCAATGTATCTGCCTTTACCACCACCCCAGGCAGCACATTCTAGTGACCCACCATTCTCTCTGTAAGAAACACTTGCCCTTGACATCTCCTTTCAAACTACCCCTTTACTCCTTGAATGTATGGCCTCTGGTGTTAGACATTGCTACCATTGTAAAAGATCTTGTCTGTCTACTCCATATATGCTTCGCATAATCTTATAAACGTCCATCCAGTCCCTCCCTAGCCTGAGCCGCTCCGGAGAAAACAACCCAAATTTGCCCAGCCTCTCGTTATAGCTCCTGCCCTCTAATCCAGGCAGTATCCTGGTAAACCTCTTCTGCGCCCTGTCCAAAGTCCCGACATCCTTCCGAGAATGGGGGCGATCAGATCTGTCTGAAACACTCCAGATGTGGTCTAATCGAGTTTTATGAATTGTGAATGCAATATCTTGACTGATAAAGGCAAAGATGCCATTTGCCTTCTTAACCACCCTGTCAATCTGTGTAGCTACTTTCAGGGAGCGATGAACTTGGACTCCAAGATCCCTGTGCTCATCGACATTTTAAGGGTCTTACGTTTAACAGTGTACTGTCTCTTTACATTCCACCTACCGAGGTTCCAATATGATCATCACTAATCAAATCTCCCTGAGTTTTCTCAGGTCCTGGTGAATTTATTGCCAAGTGTACAATAGAAACATAGAAACATAGAAAATAGGTGCAGGAGTAGGCCCTTCGGCCCTTCGAGCCTGCACCACTATTCAGTATGATCATGGCTGATCATCAAACTCAGAACCCTGTACCTGCTTTCTCTCCATACCCCCTGATCCCTTTAGCCACAAGGGCCATATCTAACTCCCTCTTAAATGTAGCCAATGAACTGGCCTCAAACTGTTCTCTGTAGCAGAGAATTCAATAGATTCACCTCTCTCTGTGTGAAGAAGTTTTTCCTCATCTTGGTCCTAAAAGGCTTCCTTCCCCTTTAACCGTAAACTGTGACACCTCGTTCTAGACGTTCCCAACATCGAGAACAATCTTCCTGCATCTAGCCTGTCCAATCCCTTTAGAATTTTATACGTTTCAATAAGATCTCCCCTCAATCTTCTAAATTTCAGCTAGAATAAGCCAAGTCGATCCAGTCTTTCTTCATATGAAAGTCCTGCCATCCCAGGAATCAATCTGGTGAACCATCTTTGTACTCCCTCTATGGCAAGAATATCTCCTCAGATTAGGGGACCAAAACTGCACACAATACTCCAGGTGTACTCTCACCAAGGCCTTGTACAACTGCAATAGAACCTCCCTGCTCCTGTACTCAAATCCTCTTGCTATGAATGCCAACAAACCATTGGCCTTTTTCACCGCCTGCTGTACCTGCATGCCCACTTTCAGTGACTGGTGTACAATGACACTCAGGTCTCGTTGTACCTCCCCTTTTCCTAATCGGCCACCATTCAGATAATAATCTGTTTCCCTGTTTTTGCCACCAAAGTGGATAACCTCACATTTATCCACATTAAATTGCATCGACCATGAATTGCCCACTCACCTAACCTATCCAAGTCACCCTGCATCCTCTTAGCATCCTCCTCACAGCTAACACTGCCACCCAGCTTCGTGTCATCCGCAAACTTGGAGATGCTGCTTTTAATTCCCTCGTCTAGATCATTAATATGTATTGTAAACAACTGAGGTTCCAGCACTGAGCCTTGCGGTACCCCACTAATCACTGCCTGCCATTCTGAAAAGGTCCCATTTATTCCCACTCTTTGCTTCCTGTCTGCAAACCAATTCTCTATCCACATCAATACCATACCCCCAATACCGTGTGCTTTAAGTTTGCATACTAATCTCCTGTGTGGGACCTTGTCATAAGCCTTTTGAAAATCCAAATATACCACATCCACTGGTTCTCCCCATCCACTCTAGTAGTTACATCCTCAAAAAATTCTATAAGATTCGTCAGACATGATTTTCCTTTTACAAATCCATGCTGACTTTGTCCGATGATTTCACTGCTTTCCAAATGTGCTGTTATCACATCTTTGATAACTGACTCTAGCATTTTCCCCACCACCGTTGTCAGGCTAACCGGTCGATAATTCCCCAGTTTCTCTCTCCCTCCTTCTTAAAAAGTGGGATTACATTAGCCACCCTCCAGTCCTCAGGAACTAATCCAGAATCTAAAGAGTTTTGAAAAATTATCACTAATACATCCACTATTTCTTGGGCTACTTCCTTACGCAGTCTGGGAAGCAAACCATCTGGCCCTGGGGATTTATCTGCCTTTAATCCCTTCAATTTACCTAACACCAGTTCCCTACTAACAAGTTTTTCCCTCAGTTCCTCCATCTCACTAGACCCTCGGTCCCCTACTATTTCTGGAAGATTATTTATGTCCTCCTTAGTGAAGACAGAACCAAAGTAGTTATTCAATTGGTCTGCCATGTCCTTGTTCCCCATGATCAATTCACCTGTATCTGACTTTAAGGGACCTACATTTGTCTTAACCAATTTTTTTCTTTTCATATATCTATTAGAGCTTTTACAGTCATTTTTTATGTTTCCTGCTAGGTTTCTCTCATAATCTTTTTCACTTTCCTAATTAAGCCCTTTGTCCTCCTCTGCTGGACTCTGAATTATTCCCAGTCCTCAGGTATGCCGCTTTTTCTGGCTAATTTGTATGTTTCTTCTTTGGAATTGATACTATCCCTAATTTCCCTTGTCTGCCACATGTGCACTACCTTCCCTGGTTAATTCTTTTGCAAAACTGAGATGAAAAATTGTTGTCGTTCATCTACAAAATGCGATCTTTAAATGCTTGCCATTGCATATCCACCGTAAAGTATCATTTGCCAGTCTATCTTTGCTAATTCACGTCTCATACCTTCAAAGTAACCCTTCTTTAAGTACAGAACCTTTGTTTCTGAATTAACTATGTTACTCTCCATCTTAATGAAGAATTCCACCATATTATGGTCACTCTTACCGAAGGGGCCTCGCACGACAAGATTGCTAACTAATCCTTCTTCGTTACTCAATACCCAGTCTAGAATGGCCTGCTCTCTAGTTGGTTCCTCGACATGTTGGTTCAGAAAACCATCCCGCATGCATTCCAAGAAATCCTCTTCCGCAGTACCCTTACCAATTTGGTTCACCCAATCTATATGTGGATTGAAGTCACCCATTCTAACTGGTGTTCCTTTATTGCATGCACTTCTAATTTCCCATTTAATGCCATCCTCAACCTCACTACTACTGTTAGGTGGCCTGTACACAACTGCCAACAGCATTTTCTGCCCCTTAGTGTTATGCAGTTCGACCCATATCGATTCCACATCCTCCAGGCTAATGTCCTTCCTTTCTATTGCATTAATCTCCTCTCTAACCAGCAACACTTCCCCACCTCCTTTTCTTTCCTGTCTATCCCTCCTGAATATTGAATATCCCTGGATGTTGAGTTCCCATCATTGGTCACCCTGGAGCCATGTCTCTGTCATCCCAACTATATCATATTCATTAATAACTATCTGCACATTCAATTCATCCACCTTGTTATGAATGCTCCTTGCATTGACACACAAAGCCTTCAGGCTTGTTTTTACAACACTTAGCCCTTATACAATTATGTTGAGAAGTTGTCCTTTTTGATTTTTGCCCTGGATTTTCCTGCCTGCCACTTTTATTTTTCAAGTTACTACTTTTTACTTCTACCCTCATTTTACACCCCTCTGTCTCTCTGCACTTGTTCCCATCCCCCTGTCAAATCAGTTTAAATCCTCCTGAACAACAGTAGCAAACGCTCCCCAAAGGACATAGGTCTTAGTCCAGTCCAGGTGCAGACCGTCCTGTTTACACCGGTCCCACCTCTCTCAGAACTGGTTCTAATGCCCCAGAAATTTGAATCCCTCCCCCTTGCACCATTTTTGAAGCCCCGTATTCAGGAATACAGGAAAGTGCAGGTATAGAGGAACACTGACTTCTAGCAGCATCGCAGGCAAGTACATCCAGATGATACACAAACATAAATTATACAAAACCTCTGTCAGTAACATATAAAATATCTTTTTTATGTTGTCAACAATATACAGATTTTTGTGACGTGGCCAATTTACAGGTCAGCAGTCCGCCGGTGTTTGTGCACCAATATGGTTAACCCCTCTGCTCACCACCACCATGGGCTCGGACATTTCTACAGATGAGTCCCTCCTATCCCCACTGGGGAAACCATCCTCTCTGACACCTCTAACACCATCTTTATCCTTTCAATAAAATCCCCCCCCCCCACTTCTTCAGGCGGGATCTCTCGCACCCCGGGGAGCCGGCATCAAACCGATGGACAAGCGGTCTCCTCCTGCCTCTCAGCCATACATCAGACACCTGCTGCAGAAGGTGGTTCACAAACACCCCCAACTTCCCTTGGAAGGAAATGGAGATAAACAAAAAAGGGGGCATTTACTTTGAGGTTTGTTCCACTTTGACGGGGAGTTTGGAATGGGAGTGGGAGACCGTTCTGTGGTGGTACCACCCTCTCGACTGGTCCGCCTCCACTATTGGGTGTAACCAGTAATTGACATCTCTTCGCATCAATGAGAATAACGTAGCTTGAATATGCTCTGTTGACAGCGCCGGTGGGTGTGGGCTGACGTGATTGGTACCTCAGCCGTTAACACATCTCAATGCCAGCCGGGCAGCGCTGTTGAGTGAACTCGGCCTGTTCTCCTTGGAGCGACGGAGGATGAGAGGTGAACTGATAGAGCTGTATAAGATAATGAGAGGCATTGATCTTGTGGATAGTCAGAGGCTTTTCCCCAGCACTCAAATGGCTACAACGAGAGGGCATAGTTTTAAGGTGCTTGGAAGTCGGTACAGAGAAGATGTCACGGGTAAGTTTTTTACGCATAGAATGGTGATTGCGTGGAATGGGCTACCGGTGATGTTGGTGAAGGCAGATACGATAGGGTTGTTTAAGAGACTCTTGGATAGGTACATGGAGCTCAGAAAAATAGCGGGCTATGTGCAAACCTAGGTAGCTCTAAGGTAAGGACACGTTCGGCACAGCTTTGTGGGTTGAAGGGCCTGTATTGTGCTCTAGGCTTTCTATGTTTCTATTAGTGCGACGTAAAGTACCACACACGTGTCGGTAGGTCATGGTGTGGGAGGCACTTGTATTTTAAAACACCCGAACGGCCGTTTATTCTGGTTTCAGAGCGACAACGAAATCAATCCTGGGATTTGCTCGGCTGTGCCGTTGTTGGAGTGTGTAGCACGCTATTTGTCTCGAGTTTGGTCACAAAATCTTGACTGATTTGGGAGAACTATCGAGGCTGATCTGGTTTCGAGTAGATTAATCAACGCAGAGATTCGCTGTTCAGTATTTTGAAAAAAAAAACACATCTGTTTTACAAATGTAAACCAGAATTGCCAGCGGAGTCCAAACAGTGTATTAGTCAACAGAAAACCTCTCGTCCCTGCAGTCTTTGTCTCCTGGTAAACTCAACACCCTGACAGTGTGGACCATAGGTAACCTTTCCTCCAAAAGCCAGGGGATCACTCAGAGAGCTGGTCGCTGAGAGGAATTATATTTGTTAATTGTTAAAATTTGCCCAGAGTCAGATGGATGGAGTTGATGTGGAGATCGGGAGTGTCGCACAGAAAGGGCCGGACAGCTGAACCCTCTCCATTGTCCATCCGACCGCCGACAAATGGTGGGTCCACGGGGATCTTCGGCCACTTGTGGCCACCCGAGGTCCCCTAACCTCTAAAGTTGCCGAGGGGTCTGTGTTGGGGTCGTGGAAAGACACACGGAGTCTGCAGCACGATTAACATGGAATCAGGAGCTCGCCTTTCGGTTTAACACCGTGATGCCCAGCTCACCGAGTTACTCATAAATTCCATCCCCTGACGCTGGGGCATATACTTAAAGCACAAAGTTGGATGTAAATCGTTCATCTATTTAATGCTTGTTTTCAGCTCACCATATAAAAGAAATTATATCTCTCTTCGAATGCAGTCATTATACCAGGTTACATTATTTAAATTGTCAGAGCTTTTCCAGTCAATATAACAATACTATACACATAAATGGACCACACATCCCTCAAAACTGATGCTGCAGGTAATGAAATCACGGCTGATCTGATCTGATCTGAAATTTCATGCCATATTCCCCCATGTCCATCCCTGTAACCTACTGTTTATCAAGAATCTCAGCCTTCAACAGAATCACATGCTTCGCCTCCACTGGCCATTGAGGAGAAGAGTTCAAAACACCCTCAATCAACACATGAACCAATAGATGTATCTGTCTGAAATTAGAAATTCTGAAAACGGAACAGGTGTTTGCTGTACAGATCCCGCACCTTCGCTTTGAAGCAGGTGGCCATTGTTCTAGAACTGTTCTTAATCTTTACTAAGCCTGTGGAAAATGTCAATCGTGCAAACAGTTAACATAGAAAAACATGGAACATAGAAAACCTGCAGCACAATACAGACCCTTCGGTAAACAACGTTGTGTCTAACGTAAACCTATGTTAGAAATTACTAGGGTTACCCATAGCCCTCGATTTTTCTAAGCTCCATGTACCTATCCAACAGTCTCTTAAAAGAGCCTATCGTATCCGCTTCCACCATCGTTGCCGGCAGCCCATTACACCACTCACCACTCTCTGTGTAAAAAAAAAGTTACCCCTGACATCTCTTCTTACTGACTCCCAAGCACCTTAAACATGTGCCCTCTTGTGGCAGCCATTTCAGCCCTGAGAAAAAGCCTCTGACTATCCGCACGATCAATGCCTCTCACCATCATATACATCTCTATATGGTCAACTCTCATCCTCCGTCGCTCCAAGGAGAAAAGGCCAAGTTCACTCAACCTGTTTTGATAAGGCATGTTCTTCAATCCAGGCAACATCCTTGTAAATCTCCTCTGCACCCTTTCTATGGTTTCCACATCCTTCCTGTAGTGAGGCGACCAGAACTGAGCACGGGGTCATATATTGCTGCAACATTACTTCTTGGCTCCTAAATTCATTTCCACAATTGATGAAGGCCAATACACACCGAATGCCTTCTTAACCATGGAGTCAAACTGCACAGCAGCTTTGAGCGTCCTATGGACTCGGACCCCAAGATCCCTCTGATCCTCCACAGGGCCAAAAATCATACCATTAATACTATATTCTGCCATCATATTAGACCTACCAAAATGAACTATTTCACGCTTATCTAGATTGAACTCCATCTGGCACTTCTCAGCCCAGTTCTGCATCCAATCAATGTCCTGCTGTAACCTCTGACAGACCTCCACACTACTCACAACACCGCCAGCATTTGTGTCATCAGCAAACTTACTAACCCATTCCTCCACTTCCTCATCCAGGTCAATTATAAAAACTACGAAGAGTAAGGGTCCCAGATCAGATCCCTGAGGCACACCACTGGTCACCATGCAGAATATGACCCGGCTACAACCACTCTTTGCCTTCACTGGGCAAGCCAGCTCTGGATCCACAAAGCAATGTCCCCTTGGATCCCATGCCTCCTTACTTTCTCAATAAGCCTTGCATGGGGTACCTTATCAAATGCCTCGCTAAAATCCACATACACCACATCTACTGCTCTACCTTCGGAAATGTGTTTAGTCACAACATCAAAAAATTCTAACACTAGGAACAGAAAAAACAAAGCTGCCAGAAGTGGCTCAAAATAAACAAATATCTCCTTGAATGCTGATACAATTCAGAGACAACTTGTTGTTTGGAAATAAAGATCCGAAATAAATATCTGAAATTGAATTATTCTTAAGTCAATTCCCCAAGAGTGTGAGAGTTTTCTGACAGTGTGAATACTGTGTACCGTTTCTTACAAATAATCCCGCCCACAACCCCACACATATAACCATATAACCATATAACAATCACAGCACGGAAACAGGCCATTCCGGCCCTCCTAGTCCGTGCCGAACTCTTAATCTCTCCTAGTCCCACCTACCCGCACTCAGCCCATAACCCTCCACTCCTTTCCTATCCATATACCTATCCAATTTTACCTTAAATGACACAACTGAACTGGCCTCTACTACTTCTACAGGAAGCTCATTCCACACAGCTATCACTCTCTGAGTAAAGAAATACCCCCTCGTGTTTCCCTTAAACTTTTGCCCCCTAACTCTCAAATCATGTCCTCTCGTTTGAATCTCCCCTACTCTCAATGGAAACAGCCTACTCACGTCAACTCTATCTATCCCTCTCAACATTTTAAATACCTCGATCAAATCCCCCCTCAACCTTCTACGCTCCAATGAATAGAGACCTAACTTGTTCAGACTTGTTACATATCACACGTAACCATGGCAACACACAGAGTGCTGGGAGAACTCAGCAGGTTAGCCAGCATTTACTGATGGGTGTAAGCAGTCGATGTTGTGAACCGAGTCCCATCATCAGGATTGGACTGGAAAGGGGAGGAGGGCAGATGATTGACTGATTTGGAAGGTGCGGTTTGTTGCTCTATGAGACTCGGTGCTCAGGGTCTGCGTGCGAGCAGCTGCCTGTCCGTGCACATTCCTCAGAACAGGGAGCGGCCGCTCCGCTGAAATCAAATCCAAACCAGTTCGACAAAACACCGTCATTCAAGCGTGAAGAAAGCTTAATATTGCATTTAACCCCTTCTTCTACAGGAAAGAGCAGTAGAACCAAAGGCACAATGTAAAGAACATTACTGGGCTCTCGAATGTCCACTGTACTATTTTCCATAGATGCTGCCTGGCCTGTAGAGTTCCTCCAGCATTGTGTGTCTGTTCATATGATGACCCCACCACTCCAAGGATCAGTCTGGTGAATCTTCATTGCACTCTCTATAACAAATACTCTCTAACCTCTTTGTTCATCCTCTATGGAATTAATTTCCATCTTCTGCAGCCCTGTGTTGCCCCAAACAATCACCTCCCACCCGTCACTATTTCCACATTCTTACCTCCCCCCCTCACCTGGATCCACCTCTTACTCCCCAGCTCTTGCCCCATCCCCACACCTCATCTCTTTTCTCTATTTCCCGTCCACTCTCAGTCCAGAGGGAGGGTCTCGGCCCGAAATGTTGACGGTCCATTTCCCTCCACAGATGCTGCCCGACCCACTGAGTTCCTCTGGTAGTTTGTTATTTGAATGTTGAGCAACTGAAACTTTTTGACTAAGCTCCCAAATGGAACCTTGGCAAATGCCTTGCTAAAATCCACATAGGCAACATCCACTGTCTTGTCTTTTATAAGAATGCTGAGACACGACCTACCAGGCACAACGCCATGTTGACCATCCTGGATCAGTCAAAGTCTATCCAAATAGTCATATATCTGGTCCCTTAGAATAGCTTTCAATAACTTTCCCACTACTTACATCAGAATTCCCGGCTTCTCATTTGCTGGTTTATTTTTGGAGGTTTTTTGAAGCAGTGGAACAATATTAGCTATCTTCCAATCTTCCGCTACCTCACGTTTCGCTACGGATGATTTAAATATCTCTGCTCTGGCCCTGCAATTTCTGCACTTGCCTCCACACCATCGAAGGGAAGACCTTGTCAAGTCACTGTCCCTAATGTGCTTTCAGACAGCAAATAACTCCTCCTCTCTAATCTGTATAGGGTCCATCTATTACATCGAGTCATTTTGCAGTATGGCCGTCCCCGTCCATATGAGAAAAGTTAAAATCACCTACCATCACAAATTATGTTTCTACAACAGTCTGCAATCTCTCAGCAAACCTGCTCCACTAAATCCCACAGACTGTTGGTGATCTGTAACACAGCCCCATTAATGCGGTCGTATCATTCTTATTCCTCAGTTCTGCCCATAAAGCCTCAGCAGAGGAGATCTCCAGGCTTTCCTGACTGAGCACTGCCAGGACATTTTCCTGGAGTACTCCCCCATTTAATTCCACATGCACATACGCATTTAAAACAACGGAAATACAGAGCAGCCAGCCCTGCCCCTCCTGCAACCAAGTCTCACAAATGGCTAAAATGTCATAATTCCACGTGTTGATTCATGCCTGAGCACATCTGACTTTCCTTTAATACTTGGTACATTCAAACATACGCAGCTCAGAACATTAGTCGCATCATGGTTAGCCTGCGATTCCTGACTTTGTCTGCTGTCCTAACAACATCTGTTTGAGAAGATTTCTTCTGCTGGCATTCAGTAGAAACCACCCTGGACAGTATTTGTAGCTGACAGAAACGGCATCGTTTCTCTTAATCCATTTGGACAGTAATTGACTCGTTAACATGAACATGTCAGGACTTCCTCACCGCACTAAATTCACTCCCGGTCTCGACCAAAGGTGAGCCTCGCTGTGAACGCTGAATCCTTGTGCAGAATCATAGACAACACTTACCTCTGATGTCGTAACTGGACGGCGTTCAGTGTGGTCCCGGGAAATCACAGTCTGTCTACCCGGGTGATCGACAATGGTCCTGCACCGGTGTGCTCACCCTGTACGGAGAGTTGAGTCTGAGCTGCTGCTCCCGAGGCCACTCGGCTGTGATGTGTCCGTCGCTCATTACAGATGGACAGGGCCGGGTGAGCCGGGGTAGAGCGGGACTGCCGCAGTCTGGGTCACACTAACACTCACCGGCTCAGGACGGGTCTGACAGCAGGAGGAGGCGGGAGTGGGATCAATGTAGCAACCCTAAAGAGGAAAACAAACAGGCTGCATTAACCTTTCTGTCCGGATTTCTGTGGATATCTCTCCTTTTTCTTTCACCGCAACCAATGGAGCAGAGTTTCTCTGTTTAACTCAGCGAGTCCCAGTCTGCGAATTTGATCCAGTCCGGGTTCTGGGAATGTCTGAGCTCCGCTCCGTGTGTAAACAGGACTGCCCGGCGTAGGTACAGTTTCAATTCAAACGTCCCTCATCTGTCCAGGTACAGGGAGACACCTTTCTGCTAAAATTAAACCAAGCACGTTCGGCTATATATTCACACTCAACTGGAAAACCAGAACTGGGAAAGATGATTGCATTTCCATCCAAACATCTATTGTCACAAGAAACCCCCTCGCCAATGACTAACAGCGGAATTCATTTCACAGGCCGCAGATGTTAATCCACACCCTACAAGAAATACTTCTGGAATTTGTTTCTCTTAAAAGCCATTTATTCCAAATGGCCAGAATTTTTACCGAAGGTGGGAGTGACGCACTCACTGAAAATTGTCACATTCCCTCCCTGTCGTTAAAATGGTCTACAGGGAGAGAATGATGCACTGACTGAAATGAGCATGGGGGGAGGGGGGTGTTGTTTCCTGATTAAAAATGGGACCCTCACTCCACTTTATCCCCTGACCTAACCTTCACTATCACCATCTCTCCACCCTATCTATACCCCTCATGATTTTGTAGACCTCCATCAAATCTCCCCCAAATCTTCTGCATTCCAAGGAACAAAGTCATAACCTATTCAATCTTCCCTTATAACTCAGGCTCTCCAATCGCAGCAACATCCTTGCAAATTTTCATTATACTCTGTCAACCTTATTTACATCTTTCCTGTGGGTAGGTGACGTAAACTACAAACATGCTCCAAATTAGGCCTTATAACCATCTTATATCATGCAGTCTCCTGTACTGAATACTTTAATTTATGAAGGCCAATGTGCCAATGATTTGTTTACTACCTTATCTAGGTGTGCCGCCACTTTCAATGAATTGTATTCCCAGATGCCTTTGTTCTACCGCACACCTCAGTGCCCGACTGTTCACTGTGCAACACCGACTCTGGTTGATCCTACCAAAGTGTAACAGCTGGCAGGCCTGCATTAAACTCCATCTGCCATTATCAGCCCATTTTTACAACTGGCACAGATCCCACTGCAAGCTCTGATAGTCTTCTTTGCTGTCCAATACACCATAAACCTCGGTGTCATCCGCACATTTGCTGATCGGGTTAATCTAATCATCATCGAGATCATTGATATAGATGAGAAACAACAACGGATATCAGCACCGATCCCTGCGGAATTCCACCAGTCACAGGACTCCAGTCAGAGAGGCAACCATCTGCTACCACTATCCGCCTTCCTCCTGTATGCTAACGTCTACTCCCATTTACTACTTTACCTTGAATGCCAAGAGAATGAAATTTATTGGTCAACACCCTATGTCAAATGATCTTGTCAAATGCCTTGCTAAAGTCCACGTAGAAAGTATCCAGTGCCCTGCCTTCATCAACTTTCCTGGTAACGTTCCTCATAACTTCTGCAAAAAACTCAATAAGATTGCCCAGAACACACAAAGTCATTTTGTTTTATCAGTCCTGTTTATTTAAATACTCCTATAACCAGTCCTTCCAATGTCTTCCCACAACTAATGTTGGGCGCACTGATCAATTATTTCCTGGTTTAATTCTGGGGCCCTTTTTAAACAGCGGATCAGCATTAGCTAACCTCCAGTCTCCTGTGGCTGAACATAATTTAAGCATATTGGCTACGTCCCTGCAATTTCCACACTCGCCTCCATCGGGTTCTGAGGGATCAACTTGTCAGTCGCTGGAGATTTATACACTCTAATTTGCCCAATATGCCAAACACTTACTTATCTATAATCTGTATAACATCCATGCCCTCACTTCTCCCTTGCCTCACATCTACAAATATTGTGTCCTTTTCCTGACTGGAAAATTCCAATTGAGAATTCCTCTATCCTCCACACATACATTACCATCCAGACAATCAGTTTTGTCCACTGCAATCCTATTGCCTTCCTGGTTTCTTTCTCCAGTTTCATCTTGCATTTCCGTGACTCCATAAGTACCTCATATAATTCCGTTCTGCGTACTTCTATTATGCACCCCGTATTTTTTTTTTGCCTTTTTTTTGCCTCAATATCTCCTGAAAACCAAGGTTCTCAAAAACAGGTATATTTAACCCTTTATTCTGATAGGCATATAAATGCCGTGAAGTCTTTAAATTTTATATTTCAATGTCTCCACATACAAGTACACATTTGCCAGAATACAACCTGTCCCTATCCACACAATTCAGATACTTTATGATACCATCAAAATTGATCTTTCTCCAATTTAGAATCTCAACCCATGGACCAGAGCTAGCGTTGTCCATACTTCCTTTGAATCTGATGACATTGTGATCACCAGCTACAAATAGTTTCCCTACACAGACTTCTGTTACATGTGACCTGTCTCATTCCCTACTCGGACAGTAAGTATCACACGCTCTCTCTTTGGATCTTCAACTTACCCATTAAGGAAACTTTCCTGAAGACATTTGTCAAATACATCAGTGCCTCTACTCAATTTACAGTATGAGCGAGCCAGACTATATGTGGAAGCTTAAAATCAAACTACAACAAATTATGTTTCTTGCAATATTCTGTGACGTCTACTAATTTGTTCCCCTAAATCCCGCGCTCCCCGTAACCTGAGATTACATTTGTAGTGCGGACGGTGCTGCCGCAGCCTCGGGGATATCAGGTCATGGACTCAGACACTAGAAGTTCCCTCCTTTCATACCTGTCATGATTATTTCCCCCCAGAGCAGTGAAAGTAAAATTGCTGTTTGGTGGTCTTTTTTTTCTCAAATGTATTTGCATTTAACTTAAGATGTTAACAAACTACCCAGAGCCTAATGGTGTGATAGAAGGAAGGGACCAGCACTGCAACTTCTGAGAGTAACTGAGACATGAACAAGGATGAACTCATCGAACCACATCCCATATCACGCCTTCCCACCTGGAAATTCCTCGACCACCGACTGCTGGCCAGTGCCCCAGTGCGACAATCCCCATACTGAGAGGATTGGCGGCGGATATCACTCGTGTGGTTTGATAATGGCCTCTTTCCCTTTGTGTCCACGGACTGGAAGTATCTAACTAAGCTGACGATCCTACCGCCTTTCCTAATGCCTGAGGAAGCCCGGCGTCAATGGGAATGAGAAATAAACCCAGCTCGGTGGCCTCCCCCTGTGAACGGAGCATGCGCCTGGCATACAGGGGGGTTTGCACCCAGGCACGGACTGAGTCATTCTGCTCCCTCGCATATACAGAGGGACTGAATGATCCTAGTCCTGCCTCCCTGCAGGGGCAGTGGTTGGGAATGATAATGTGACAGGAGGAGTGGGGATAAGGCATTATTGAGGAAGAGGTAGATACAGATAGACTTACAGATGGTGAAACAGCTCATTGAGCCAAGACACACATTACACACTCTACAGGTGCCAAGTAACACGGTGTCTAATCCCGCATTACTCTAGTATTAAACCCCATGTCAGGACACTCCGAAACCTGCGCACAGCATCCCAGCCAGTCCTGTTTCACAATTGTACTGTTGTTTCAGATCTAGCTCATGCCGTGACGGGTCTGCAGATCGCTGGAGGCCCGCTGACACAGCCGCACTTGGAGGAACCTGATCCAGCAGCATATAGACATTCACAGTATTTCAAAGGGAGAAGCAAACGTAAACAAACCTTTTCCCCGTAGGTTAGTAACATACACATTAAGAAGCAATGTGCCAGACTCAATAAGTTGTGAAAGCTTTGGCAATTGCTCATCTCTCAATATGAAATGCACACCTTCAAATGCAACTTACATTCGTCCAATTGAGAGATCTTAGCTTGGGTTCTCTGACACTGTTCCCGTAACAACAACAAAATCCCGGAGGAAATTAGCAGGTCAGGCAGCATCTGCGGAGAAATACAAACAGTCGATGTTTTGGGTCGAGAAATTCCTTTCCATAGATGGTGTCTGAACTTCTGGATTATTCCAGCAAATAGCATGTGTTACTCTGGATTTCCAGGCTCTCTTGTGTTTAAAATTGATAGTCTGATTTTCAAATCACACCCATTCTGCCGTACTGCTACATCTGTATCAAGATTGAAGAATATTCGGATTCCTTACTAAACATCTGCACTGCCTCCTGCCCTTGGAGCTTCCGTTCCTTCACAGCATCGTGCAATTTGTAATAATGAGCACCCAGTCCCGGTCATCTGCAAGCCGGATTCAAACATGACGCTTTCTGAATCGTAAAGAAAACTATTGAGGCTCCAGATGGATACCCGCGAGCCTCGGTCTGACCTCCTTAAATTGATTTACAATCACTCTGTGGTCAGAACTTTTCTTGTAAACATAGCAGGAGTAAATTGGCCACTAGCCCACTGAGCCTGCAGTGAAATCATGGCTTTCATTCCGCAATGCCACACGCTGCTTTCTGTAGCCAGGCACCTCCTACCGTTTGATATGTATCGAGTCTTTGAACAGAAGCAAAGTCTTTGCTTCTACAGGACTTTGAGGAGATCAGCTCAGAAACACCCACAATGAGCACAATCTCAAAGGGAAAACAACATTCATTAATTTGAAATGGCAAGTTCTGGTAAAAGGGAATTCATGTTTCCTGAACAGCTCTTCGCACTCTTGCTTTGCACTTGTAACACCCGGTTAGAGAACTGTTCCTAATCTCAACCATCCCTTACAGACTCTCTGGTGTTCCTTCTTTTCGTAGCATGATTTCCCCGCTAACATTGATTTACAATCACGCCCACTTTGCATTATTTCTGCCGTATATCAAAATTTGAAACACTCGGAACCCTCACTTAACGTCGACGTCGCATCTTTGATTTGAGCTGCTGGTCTTTCACAGCATTCGAGTGATCTGTAATAATGAGCACCCAGACCCGGGCATCTTACAGCCGTATCTCCATGTAACGGGGTTTTTTTTCTTTTTCTTTGTTACTGTGTATGTAATCAAAATGGCGTCTTTGTTTTGTTAAAAGTAGGAATGCTGGCGCCTGTGTTAATAGTAGGAATGCTAGCGTCTTTGTTATGATAAGTGCTGGAAGCTTGTTTGGGACTGTAAACTGATTGTTGGCAAGATTTTGGGGAGTCGGCGCGATGGAGTGAGAGAGAGAGGACGGGATGCTGGAAGCTGGGCGACGGTCCCCGGCCCAAGGTTTTCGGTGATGAGAGGAGACGGAGACAGAGGAGTGTGGAGCATCTGGTCGACCACCGTGGGGGTCCCAGGAGGCGGGTCGAAGAAGTCGGAGGGCATCGAATGCCAAAATACTTCTGTAATTGAGCTCCAACGGTTGTGCACGAAGTGGTTTGGACTTTGATAAGTTTGGCGCCTTTTCTTTTTTTTCTCTTATTCATAGCTACGGTCAATTATGGATAACTCTGAACATCCTCTACATAGCACCATCCAGAGACAGAGAAGCAGTTTCAGCGACAGGTTACTATCGATGCAATGCTCCTCAGACAGGATGAAGAGGTCAATACTCCCCAATGCCATTAGGCTTTACAATTCAACCGCCAGGACTTAAGAACTTTTTAAAAGCTATTATTAATGCTTTTTGAGATAGTGATTTAGATGCATATCATATTTTTTACTGAGTTAAGTATTGTATGTAATTAGCTTTGCTACAACAAGTGTCTGGGACATTGGAAAAAAAAAGTTGAATTTCCCCATGGGGATGAATAAAGTATCTATCTATCTATCTATACTGTATCGTTAGTAATCGCTTAGTTATAGTAATCTTTATAAATTGTACTCATTTAATCGCATAAGGTGTACTGTTTGTTTTTTGGGCGAGCCGGGGACATCACACAGCATCCACACCAGCTGATTACTCAGTTTGGCGGGGCCGAAGGCCGCTCCCCCTAGACTAGAACGAGTTTGAGCGATGCCTGAGGCGACCCAGGGGTTACATTGTGGGATGCTCGTCCGGGATTGATTTCTGTGGAAGCTGTGTGATCGTCCTCTTTAAATTATGTCTGCGGCGAAGAGCTGGTGTGCCTTTGTGGGTGTGCGATTGCCGATTGTCTCTGCATGTGTGTTGGGTGGGGTGGCTGCTGTTGGTAGCCTGGAGGTCGTTGTTCGAGTTCCGACTAGCGCTGACGAAAAGGTGGTGGGGCCATGGGCTGTCCACGCTGTTAAGAGTGCGAGGAAGGTCTGGTTAAATGTTTCAGCAGTGGTAGGCTCCGCCCGGTTGTTGGAATAATGTCTAGCCCTAAAGGGGCGGAGACGTGGGCGGAGCAGACCTCTCAGTTGTTGTGTGAGTGGCAGTGCTTGGCTGAGGGAAAGCGACAGGGATTGGTTGAAAGTTTGAGTAGGCGGGCTGGTAGCGTTGTTAGAACTGTCGGCCGCAATTACCTCGGCGTGACAGCTGCCAGTTCTGGGAAAGTGTGGGAAAATGCGTGTGGTTCGACTGGAAGTCAAATGCCGCAGCTGGGGGGCTTATCATATCCATGGCAGGAGATTGGTGGGAAGTTTTTAGGGTATCCCTTTTGGTTAGGAGGGCAGATAAATTGCTTGCGGAGCCAGGGGGATCTGTCAAGCGGATCAGTTTTTCCATTGATTCGAGAGGTGTCGGGAAACTTAGAGGAGGCCCAGTGGGGGAACGGCTTGGGGTCTCTGGGGGAGCACGTTCCTAGCAATGTACCAAGGAACTCCCGCAAGAAACAGACCCTATTCCTGAAGGCTTAGAGGGAACACGCAATCAGGTGTTGTTACGGATGGATGGAAGTCAAGTTAAAGCCATCCTCGGCACCAGGGCACCGGTTAAGTTGCTGTACAGTTTGTTTTATAACCGTTTTTGGAATCCTTTACCCATGACGACATTGACGGCACTGGAGATTTGGGGTACCAGTGCCGGTGATTATAAAGACGATGGTTGTTGGTCAGTGAAAATGGAGTTCTTAGGGGCAAATGTGGAGGTGACTGAGGTTTGTGAATCGTTAATGCTGATGTGTCCGGACCCTGTTGAGACGGGCAGCGTTTCAGTTCTGGAGAGAACCAATATCCTGTTGGTGCGCTTGGGGGCCTGCCCGGAGGAGGCGGGTGAGAGCTGTTTGGAGGCATTATCGATGCACCCAGAGTTTCGAGCTGCTTGTGCGGACGTGTGTAGCAGCATTGGGCCAATACCGAATTCAAACGAGAGCCGGTGGTGGTATGGCCTGGAGGAGTATCTGAGGGTGAGGCCCTCTTAGTGGACGCTGCGAAATACCACCAGGGAGGGGAGTTGACTGCTGAAGACACCTCGGTGAGGCAGAGGTTGCGGCGACTGGCCCCTAGAGAGTGGCAGACGTAGGCAGCGTGTGTGTGGATTATATTGGGCCGTAGAGGCGATGGCCTATCTGAGTGGTGCGAAGAGGTTTAAGGTGCTGGATCTGAGGAGTGGATGTTGCCAGATCCCGATGAGCGAGGCCGCCAAGGAGAAGACGGCGGTTAAAAGTTTCCTAGGAGTCTTTCCGGTCCGAAAAGATACCACAGGGTATCTCCGGAGCCCTTGCAACCTTCCTGCAGGGCATATGGAAGACCATGGGGTGTGGAGGCGTTTGGAATTTTGACGTATGTGGATGATCTGGTGTTTGGATTTGCCTCAGGAGAATATGAAGTGAGGTCGTTGCTGGAGCGGCTGAGAACTACAGAGTTACAGTGTTTTCTGGACACGTGCCAGGGCTGGCGAAGGTCGCAGCTCGTGTCTGTCTGTCTCTACGGAATCAAGTTTGAAATGAAGACTGAGAGACCGGAGAGAGTGGTCTGGAACCATTTGAAAGACGTGCAAGTTGGAGAGAACGAAGAAAGTTGTTTGACTGAGGGCCACAGCGAACAGAGCCTGGAGAAGGGAATTTGCGGAGGTGAAGAAATTGCGGACAAATCTCGGAAGGGGGAAGCAGTAGCTTGAAGGGAACCTGAAGATGACCATCGACAGTTCAAATGAAGTGCAAAACCTGAAGGTTGATCTGGAAGAAGTCATGAGGAGAAAAAAAAAAGCTGGAGAGAAGTGCAGTGAATACTGAACTGGAGGGTGACCAATCTTTAACTGCTGCTTTTCAGGTCGGGGTGGAAGAAGCTGTTGGAGTAACTGCATTCCAGATTGAGATGGTCGGGAAGCAGGAGTCAGAACTGCTGAGCCAGGGGCCAGAGAAGATGATAATCTCAATTGCAGGAGGCTGAAGAGACTGCAGGAGCAGTGCAGGCCACGTGTTTCCGTTTGGAGAAGATCAAACAGCAGCTACCGATCGAAGAAATGAGGAAGAATACGGATTCAAAGTCTGATGTGCTGGATGTGTGGTACATGCTGCCTTTTGCTGACTTTCCCTCGATTGAGGAAGAGACCTTTGGCCCTTCTTCCACTGAGTCAGGTGTAGTGGGGAGGGTTAGCTGTGTGCAGTGTGGGGTATGAGTGAGAGATTGAAAGAGGAGTTGGTAGTGGACCCAAGGTATCCTCAGCTGTGTCCTAGCCTAAGGGTTTAGGTGAGGGGGGTACGGAGGTCTCAGAAGGGTTTGGGAACGCCCAGATAGTTGGCCTATATAGCGCCTAAGGAACAGGGCGTGAGGTTTACTGTGTGGGGAGGAGATGTCACTGCTTGTGTTTGGGTTACGGTGTGTTGGCAGGAAAGGTGACGAGTTATCTAATAGTCATGAGGACATGACTTTTATTTGGTGGGGGGAGAGTGTAACGGGTTTTTTTTTCTTTTTCTTTGTTACTGTGTATGTAATCAAAATGGCGTCTTTGTTTTGTTACAAGTAGGAATGCTGGCGCCTGTGTTAATAGTAGGAATGCTAGGTTCTTTGTTATGATAAGTGCTGGAAGCTTGTTTGGGACTGTAAACTGATTGTTGGCGGGGCTTTTGGGGAGTCGGCGCGATGGAGTGAGAGAGAGAGGACGGGGTGCTGGAAGCTGGGCGACGGTACGGACCCCGAGTGGGGGTCCCCGGCCCAAGGTTTTCGGTGATGAGAGGAGACGGAGACAGAGGAGTGTGGAGCGACTGGTCGACAACCGTGGGGGTCCCAGGAGGCGGGTCGAGGTGTTCGGAGGGGATCGAATACCAGAAGACTTCAGTAATTGAGCTCCAACGATTGTGCACGAAGTGGTTTGGACTTTGATAAGTTTGGCGCCTTTTCTTTTTTTTCTCTTATTCATATATACTGTATCGTTAGTAATCGCTTAGTTATAGTAATCTTTAAAATTGTACTCATTTAATCGCATAAGGTGTACTGTCTGTTTTTGGGCGAGGCGGGGACATCACACAGCATCCACACCAGCTGATTACCCAGTTTGGCGGGGCCGAAGGCTGCTCCCCCTAGACTAGAACGAGTTTGAGCGATGCCTGAGGTGACCCAGGGGTTACATTTGGTTTCTCTTATCAACCACGGTTTTGTCAACTGAGCTTTAGAATACTACTTCCTCTTTGTGATGCATAGAGATTTGAGGGGCGAAGAACATCTCAGACAGAACTGTAGTCAGCTCGACTTCTTCGGTCTGCAGAGAATTCAAGGGAAACCTCTTCACCCACAGAGTGGTGACTGTTTGGAACTCATTCACAGGGACAGTGAGAGGTGAACAACAGGGGAGGATTTGAAAGATCTGCTGTGGAACAGAATCAATAGCAGGGTCCAGCCGGCCTGAGTTGACTCTCTGCTGTACACTAGGTGTGTAATAAACTCACTAAGTACCGGAGACAGAGTTTAAAATAGATCTGATTTATTTCCCTCAGATCCAGAATATTAAACTCCAGTCCCATTAAAGGTGAATGTGCAGCAGAAGAAACTCCTCCCATGCCCAGTGACCAGGGTGCAGAACTGGGTGTGGTGAGCAGTAGCAATAATTGCAGAGTTCAGCACCGACAGTCACTCTCGAAATTGCATTCAGCAACAGTGATGGACAAATATCCAGCATGCAGCTTATTGAAACTTTCTCCCCTGTGTGAACCGGCAGTATGTGGTAAGTGTAACACGCTGTAAGGTTTCACTGCTAAAGTAACGGCCTCTCTGTAGTGTTTCGCTGCTAAGGTAATGGTTTCTCTGTAGCAGCAATGTTTAGGTTACGACTAGAGGAAGTTGGGTTTTCCAGTGTGGGGCTGTGCAATGACAGAAATATTCTTTCTTGTGAGTCTGGAAGAGAGATTTTCACGGTTTTTTGCTGGGGAGAGATGAGAAGACGTGAATGGAGAGAGCGGGCCCTTTTTCTTTTTTTTCAGTTTCTTTACTAACCCTATAGTCAAAGTAAGAATTATAGAGCTCAATCGTTTAATTGCATATTGTGTATCGTCGGTAATTTCAGGGTACTGATCTGTAACATGGGACACATCACACAGCATCCACCCAAATGAGATTTCTGAAGTTTTCTCGGACTGGAGGTGTGGGGGGGGGGGGGGGGGGGTGGGGGGGTGGCTATCACCCCGTATATTAAACTGCTCTACCCAGTGTGAAGTCGCTGGTGTCTCTGTAGTTGAGATGACCAAGTGAATCCCTTCCCACACATTGAAGCCTGAATTATTCTTCTCCGTCCAGTCTACGCCGTAGGCTCTACGTAGCCGCGTACCCGACGCTGCACCCTGGGCTGTACCGTATGCCGTAGCCTAACGCGCACATTCCTAAAAATGCAACTACGTTTCGCAGCGAGGCAGACTGCAAGAACTGTGATTGGTCCACTTGGTAGCAGCCAGTTTCCTTTTCTTTTTCAATCTTTTTATTAAGTTTCAAATTTAATAAGCATAGCAATAATATAATGATACAAAGAGATCGGGATTACATTAATGTCGGTTAACATGTAAAAGCACAGATTCCAAATGACAAATATAGTTTAACCTCCCAATCTCATAGCAACTAACCATGAAAGAGATATCATATAAGGAGAAAAAAACCGTACACTAGAAAAAAACACTAAACTAAAAAAAAACAGACAAAATTGGGCTGTCATATTACAACGGCCGAAATTATCTGGCGTTAACTCCGCTCCTCTGAACATGAACAAAAACTTATTACACAAGATTCGGAAAGGGTCAACTTACATCATATGAAAAAATTGAATAAATGGCCTCAAAGTCTCTTCAGATTCAACCGAAGGAACCACAGTACCACTCCTAATTTTTTCCAAGTTTAGACATGCTATGGTTTGGGAAAACCATTCAAATGTAGTAGGGAGATTGGAATCTTTCCATTTAAGTAAAGTAGATCTGATGGTTATTAATGTAACAAATGCAATTAGACGACAAGCTGACGAGGATAAATGACTATAGTCTATCACCGGTCCTCCAAAATTTGCGGTAATAGGATGTGGTTGTAAATCAATACACAGAACTACTGAGATAATATCTCAAAATACCCTTCCAATATTTTTTTTGAGAAGAGGACAAGACCAGAACATATGTGTGAAGGAAGCTACCTCGGAATTACATCTATCACAGACAGGATTTATATGGCAGTAAAAATGTGCTAACTTATCCTTGTACATATGAGCCCGATGAACCACCTTAAATTGCATGAAGGCATGTCTGACACACACTGAAGAGGTATTTTCTAGTTCAAGAATTTTCTCCCATTTCTGTATAGGTAAAGGTATCCCAAGTTCTCTTTCCCACTTATTCTTAATTTTATCAGAAGTATATAAGCGTATTTTCACAATTAAATCATAAATAAATGATATTAAACTCTTCTGATATGGATTTAAACTTATTTTTTTCCGTAACTTCAATTTGATGTGATATCGGAACGGAAGGTAAAATAACATTCAAAGGTTTCTAATCTGTAAATATCTGAAAAAGTGTGATCCAGGCAAATTATTTTTATTAGAAAACTGTTCAAAAGCCATAAAAGATCATCCATAAATAAATCACGAAAACATGATACTCCCTTTGTTTTCCATGAAAGAAAAGCTTGATCAATTCAAAATGGTTGAAAGAAAAAAATAGATGTCATAGAACTTGACAGTAGATATTTATTTGGTCCAAAAAATTGCCAACATTGAAACCATATTCCTATTGTATGCTTAATTATTGGAATTACCATTTGCTTATTAAATTTAGTAAGTGCAAAGGGAAGCACAACCCGTAAAATAGAAGCCAATGAAAACTTTGGTCGAGACTCCCGTTCAAGGTTCATCCAACTCTTGTGTGCAAAACGTTAAATATCGAATATTAATTCCCAATAATAAAATCTAGGATCCGGCAAAACCAAGCCGCCTTCCTTTTTTTGATTTCTGTAAATATTTCTAATATAACCTGGGATTTCTATTCTGCCATATATATGCAGAAATTTTAGAATCAATAATATATAAAAAAGTTAGAGATAAAAATTGATACCGCCTGAAATAGGTACTGATATTTAGGTAAAATAATCCTCTTAATAGCATTAATGGAACCAATCAAGGATAAGGATAATGGGGACCATTTAGTAAACAATTCTTTAGCATGATCAATTAAGGGTAAACATTAACTTTAAATAAATCGTTGTGCTTCTTAGTAATTTTAACACCCAAATAAATAAAATAATCAGCAGCAATCTAAATGGTAACTGTCTATAAATTGAGACTTGCATATTTAATGGAGAGAGCACACTTTTATTAAGATTTAGTTTATAAGCAGAAAAACTACTAAACTGAGCAAGTTGTGTTATTACTGCAGGAATGGATTTCTCTGGATTAGAAATATATAGCGAAAGGTCATCTGCATATAGTGATACTTTACGCATCCCATTCCCATGAGTAACACCAAATATACTGGGTGAATCACGAATAGCAATTGCCAAGGTCTCCAGGCTAATATCTGATAGTAAGGGGCTCAAAGGACAGCCTTGTCTAGTACCTTGGAAAAGCCTAAAGAAAGGGGATCTCTGATCATTAGTGAAACAGACGCCAAAGGTATATGATATATCAATTGGATCCAAGATATAAATTTTGGACTAAAATTAAGTTTCTCAAGAATTTTAAACAAATATTCCCATTCAAATGTATCAAACGCCTTCTCGGCATCGAGCGAGAAAACATGTTCTGGAGTCTTAGATAAAGTAGTCTATACAATGTTCATTAACCTCCAAACATTAAAATGTGTATAATAATTTTTAATAAATCCTGTCTGATGCTCGGAGACAATTTGTGGCAATATCTTCACCAATCTAATTGCTAATATTTGAGAAAGGATTTTAGATTCAACATTCACAAAGATATCACAAATCTGATGCACATTCAGTGAGATTTTTATCATTTTTAGGAATTAAATAAATAGATGCTTCATAAAATGTTTGTGGTAACTTACATACAAATAAAGCATCTTTAAAAATTTTTACCTAACCAGGGAGAAAGTAAATCGGAAAAAGATTTCAAAAATTCAGCTGTATACTCATCCCGACCACGTGCTTTACCAGAATTCAATGAATAAATTGCATTCTTTATTTCCTCTTCAGTAATGGTTGTGTCTAATACTAAACGTTCAACTGATAATATCAGAATATTTAATTTGCTTAAAAATTCATGCATTATGGTAGAATCATCAGGAAATTCTGATTGGTATAAATTGGTATAAAATTCTTGAAAAAAATTGTTAATTTCATCATGGTCAACCGTCAAAGTACCATCCGTTTACGAACCCTATTAATCTGAAGTTTTGCCAAAGCAGCTTTTAATTGGTTAGCCAATAATTTACCCAATTTATCACCAAATATATAAAATGACCCTTAGTTTTAAGTAACTGATTTTCAATCGGGGATGTTAATAACAAATGATGTTGCATCTGAAGTTCAACTCTCTCTTTATAAAGCTTCAAATTGGGAGCAATAGAATATTTTCTATCAATTTCTTTAATCTTATCAACCAATGTATGTATTTCATTATTAATTTGATTCTTCAATCCAGCAGAGTGTGAAATAATTTACCCTCGGATATATGTTTTAAAGGCATCACGTGATATCCCACTGAAAATTTCTTCCGTTGAGTTAGTTGAAAAGAAAAAGGCAATCTGTCCTTTAATGAAATTAATAAAATTTAAGCCCTGAAGTAAAATAGAGTTGAACCGCCATTGTTTAGCACCAAAGGTTACATCAGTTAACTTAACTGATAATTTCAAAGGTACATGATCGGAAATGGCAATTGTATCATATTCACAGGCAGTGACAAATGAAACTAATCGAGAATCAATAAAGATGTAAAGGAATCTAGAGTAATTATGATATACATGAGAAAAAAGAGAACTCTTTTTCATTAGGATGTAAAAACCTCCTAATTTCTAAAATTCCAGAGTCAACTGAGAAGGAATTAATAAAAATAGCAGATTTGTTTGTAAGTACCTGATTAGGCACAGACTTATCCATCATACGTTTCAGACAACAATTAAAATCTCCACCCATTATTACCATATATTCATTTAAATTGGGAAGAAATGCAAAAAAGTGCTTAAGGAATTCAGGATAGTCAGTATTAAGTGCATAAATATTAACCAAAACTAATTTATTGTTATAAAGTTAACCGGTGTTTAATAGAAGTCTATCATATTGGTCTGAAATTGTATCATAGTGAACAAATGAAATCTAGGAGTCTATATAAAAAAAAGAAACACCTTTCACCTCAGTCGATGAGTTAGAGTGAAACTGTTGGCATTTCCAAAACCTAAATAAGTGCTGATTATCCTCCTTACTCACATGTCTTCTGCGCAAAAATAATCTGAGCATTCAGTCTATGAAAAACTCTAAAAATCTTCTTCCATTTAATTGGATGATTCAAACCGTTCGTATTCCATGAAACAAAATTAATAATGACAAAATTAATTAATAATATCCATTTTCCTTAAATAAACAATGTAGTATGTAAAGGGTTAACCACAATGCATAGGAAACTCACGAATCAGGAGGAGGGAAAATAGTTTAAAGAGGAAACGGAAGTTACGACAATACAGACATTTTTGTAGTTTCAATTCAGCCCAAAAGAAAAATACTAGACTAAAAATAGTCCTACCACCCCACCCACAAAGACCGAACACCTGGCCAATAGACAGCCAGACAACTATCTAAGAACCTCCCTACCCCCGTCTCCCTTGAGGCAGATCTCCAAATTTAAAACAATAAAAAACAAACCACCCATAGTCAAAATATTACGAGAGGAATGTCAAGCAGATGTTAGAGAAAAACAGCCAATTGCAGACCATTTTAAAAGAAAAGGTCTTAAAAAATGACACAAAATACAAACTTAATAATATTTCAAGAAAAAGGAAATAATCAGCATATCAAAGTCATAATGATTTTCAAAAGCAAACAATTAAAAATAAAAAAAGTAAAACAATGAAGGAAAAAGAAAGAAACTTTAACATGGAAACATCATAAACATCCGAATGTCAAAACACAGTACAACTGTAATCAACCCAAGGGCAAAGTTCTAAAGTGTCCAAATCTATAAGCTGGCTGTTAACTAATAAACCAGATACACACAGACATAAAGGAATGGTAAATTTCAGAGACATCCAAGCTCAAATGTTGATCTTCAAAACATTAGACATCTGCGTTCAAGCTTACCTCTTTGAGAAATTGTTTTGCTTCATTCACGGATTTAAAGCATTTGAATGATTTATTGGGCAGAGCAACCCTTAGGTGAAAGGGATATAACAATGCTGGACAAAGATTCCTCTGATATAATTCTGACATCACCATTTTAAAATGCAATCTTTCTTGCATCACCTCAGGACAAAAATCTTCAACAAAATGAAACTTAAGATTCTCATGCTCAGTAACTCCTTTCTGATGAGCAATCCGAATGAAGTGCTCCTTAGTATTCACATTGTGACATCGAAGAATTACATGACGTGGTTTTGGTTTCAGCGCCCGATGTGTGCGGTTGAGTGCAGGAAGGGAAGAAAATACCTCCGAGCCAAAGACCTCCATTAAGAATTTTTAAGATAGTACACAGGGCCCATATGTCCAAAGATAAATTGGCACATATTTTTTCCTAATATAAGCCCTATTTGTGACAGATGTAACGCAGAAGTGGCTACTCTAACTCATATGTTTTGTTCATGTGTTAAGTTTAAATAATATTTGGTGGGATGTGTTTGGAATATTATCTAAAGTTATAGATGCGGATGTTCAACGTAATCCACTTACAGCAATTTTTGGGATTATTCCAGAGGAAGCATTTTATCTATTTGATATTGACATTATATGCTGTTTATATGTTTTTTTTATATTATCTACTTGTTAAACTCCTCTTCTGATTTGTATATTCTTTATTTGGAAACCAATAAAAAAGATTGAAAAATGAGATGAAGAATTGAGAAAAAAACTGAGTAAGATCCCGGCTCTCAACGTCCTCACTGAGTCTATTATTCACAAATTCAGTCTGTGCCTTCGACTCTCCAAATCAGTAATCTTGATTTTGTTCTGCTCCAGGGTTTGAGTGGTTGAACTTCATTTCATTTCCAAAGAATTCAATTTGCGATCTCTCTGTTTCCCAGCTTTAATAAGCTCTGAAATTTGCCGCTGCTGTTTTTCGTTCTTCTTTTCAAGTGTTGCCAATGTACCTTCACTCTCCTTTAACCATAATTCCAAGGTAATAAATCTTTTATCAAGTTCTTCATCCAAAAGATTCTAGATAGCCAGTAAAGTAAGTTGAAACTTTTTAGGCTGTTCAAAGACATCTTCTTTCTTTCCATTTTCACTGCCGGTTCCCTTGCCTTCGGCTAATGACTTTCTTCCTCTGTAAGCCATTTCAGTCGATTAAAATTCAAATTCAAACATATAAAAGTGTTATAAACACTTTGATAAAGATATTAAAGGGGTGGTAAGTAAATTTAAAATGAACGGAGCAAAGCCGGAATGCAACCTACTCCATGTAGCGCCTCCATGAGAGTCCTTCGCCTAATGTAGCCTAACGCGCACATTCCCACAAATGTAGCTACACGTCGTGGCAACACAGACTGCAAGAACTGTGATTGGTCCACTTGGCAGCAGCCAGTTTCCTCCTATGCATTTCCTGTCGCTTCGAAGTTGGAAGGTGGACCACATCAACGAGAGGTTAGGTGAGGTAGTCAGAAAATATGTACATGTGCACGACTCTTCATTGGCAGACAATAAAAACTTGAAAATGGCATCAAAATCGTGCAAACAAATTTCCACCAACATTGCTTTGGACATCGCGGACTGCACAAAGTAATGGGAAAACTTGTCATTTTTCTGCGTTGCAGTAATTTCAATAGAAGTAACGCTTCTGCAACATTGATTAGCTTCAACTCCAACAAGACGTAGTCAGCAGTCGCCATTGTTCCCAACTCAACACGAGTCAATTCAACACAGTAGCACAGAACCCAACACCAACTAGCGTTTTGGCAGAGTGACACAGACACACGAACTCACAAGTAGAAATGCTCACAACGGCATAGCGTCTATGCAGAGGTATAATTCAGGCTTCAGCAGGTGAATGGCTTCTCCCCAGTATGAACTGACCGGTGTGCTAGTAGGTTGGAGGACTGAGTGAATCCCTTCCCACAGTCTGAGCAGGTGAACGGCCGCTCCCCAGTGTGAACTCGCTGGTGAGCCATTAGGGTGGATGACCGAGTGAATCCCTTCCCACATTCTGAGCAAGTGAATGGCCTCTCTCTGGTGTGAACTCGCTGATGTACCTTCAGATCGCTAGATTGAATGAATCCCTTCCCACATTCTGAGCAGATGAACGGCCTCTCCCCAGTGTGAACTCTCCAATGTACCTTCAGGTCAGATGACCGAGTGAATCCCTTCCCACAGTCTGAGCAGGTGAACGGCCGTTCCCCAGTGTGAACTCGTTGGTGAGCCATTAGGGTGGATGACTGAGTGAATCCCTTCCCACAGTCTGCGCAGGTGAACGGCCTCTCTCCAGTGTGAACTCTCTGATGTACCTTCAGTTTAGATGACAGAGTGAATCCCTTCCCACAGTCTGAGCAGGTGAACGGCCACTCCCCGGTGTGAACTCTCTGATGTACCTTCAGTTTAGATGAGCAAGTGAATCCCTTCCCACAGTCCGAACAGGTGAACGGCCGCTCCACGGTGTGAAGCCGCTGGTGAACCAGTAGGGTGTATGACTGAGTGAATCCCTTACCACATTCTGAGCAGGTGAACGGCCTCTCCGCAGTGTGAACTGACTGGTGAGCCATTAGGGTGGATGACTGAGTGAATCCCTTACCACATTCTGAGCAGGTGAACGGCCTCTCCCCAGTGTGAACTGACCTGTGTGCTCGTAGGTGGGCTGACAGTGTGAATCTCTTCCCACAATCTGAGCAGGTGAATGGCCGCTCTCCAGTGTGAACTCGCTGATGTATTTTCAGTTTAAATGACTGAGTGAATCCTTTCCCACAGTCTGAGCAGGTGAACGGTCGTTCCCCAGTGTGAACTCTCTGATGTACCTTCAGTTTAGATGACGAAGTGAATCCCTTCCCACAGTCTGAGCAGGTAAATGGCCTCTCCCCAGTATGAACTCTCTGATGTGCCTTCAGGACAGATGACTGAGTGAATCCCTTCCCACAGTCTGAGCAGGTGAACGGCCTCTCCCCAGTGTGAACTCGCTGATGTAACTTCAGTTTATCTGAGCAAGTAAATCATTTCCCACAGTCTGAGCAGGTGAACGGCCTCTCTCCAGTGTGAACTCGCTGATGTACCTTCAGTTCAGATGACAGAATGAATCCCTTCCCACAGTCTGAGCAGGTGTATGGCCTCTCTCCTGTGTGAACTCTCTGATGTACCTTCAGATTAAATGACTGAGTGAACCCCTTCCCACACTCTGAGCAGGTGAACGGCCGCTCCCCGGTGTGAACTCGCTGATGTACCTTCAGATTAGATGACTGAGTGAATCCCTTCCCACACTCTGAGCAGGTGAACGGCCGCTCCCTGGTGTGAACTCGCTGGTGAGCCATTAGGTCAGATAACCGAGTGAATCCCTTCCCACAGTCTGAGCAGGTGAACGGCCGCTCCCCGGTGTGAACTCGCTGATGTACCTTCAGATGAGATGACTGAGTGAACCCCTTCCCACAGTCTGAGCAGGTGAATGGCCGCTCCCCGGTGTGAACTCTCTGATGTACCTTCAGTTCAGATGACTGAGTGAATCCTTTTCCACAGTCTGAGCAGGTGAATGGCCTCTCGCCAGTGTGATTTCGCTGATGTACCCTCAGTTGGGATGAGCAAGGGAATCCCTTCCCACAGTCTGAGCAGGTGAACGGCCTCTCCCCAGTGTGAACTGACCTGTGTGCTCGTAGGTGGGCTGACAGTGTGAATCTCTTCCCACAATCTGAGCAGGTGAATGGCCGCTCCCCAGTGTGAACTCGCTGATGTACCTTCAGTTCAGATGACCGAATGAATCCCTTCCCACAGTCTGAGCAGGTGAACGGTCGTTCCCCAGTGTGAACTCTCTGATGTACCTTCAGTTTAGATGACGAAGTGAATCCCTTCCCACAGTCTGAGCAGGTGAACGGCCTCTCCCCAGTGTGAACTCTCTGATGTACCTTCAGTTTAGATGACGAAGTGAATCCCTTCCCACAGTCTGAGCAGGTAAATGGCCTCTCCCCAGTATGAACTCTCTGATGTGCCTTCAGGACAGATGACTGAGTGAATCCCTTCCCACAGTCTGAGCAGGTGAACGGCCTCTCCCCAGTGTGAACTCGCTGATGTAACTTCAGTTTATCTGAGCAAGTAAATCCTTTCCCACAATCAGAGCAGGTGAACGGCCTCTCTCCAGTGTGAACTCGCTGGTGAGCCATTAGGGTGGATGACCGAGTGAATCCCTTCCCACAGTCTGAGCAGGTGAACGGCCTCTCTCCAGTGTGAACTCGCTGATGTACCTTCAGTTCAGATGACAGAATGAATCCCTTCCCACAGTCTGAGCAGGTGTATGGCCTCTCTCCAGTGTGAACTCTCTGATGTACCTTCAGATTAAATGACTGAGTGAACCCCTTCCCACACTCTGAGCAGGTGAACGGCCGCTCCCCGGTGTGAACTCGCTGATGTACCTTCAGATTAGATAACTGAGTGAATCCCTTCCCACACTCTGAGCAGGTGAACGGCCGCTCCCTGGTGTGAACTTGCTGGTGAGCCATTAGGACAGATGACCGAGTGAATCCCTTCCCACAGTCTGAGCAGGTGAACGGCCGCTCCCCGGTGTGAACTCGCTGATGTACCTTCAGATGAGATGACTGAGTGAACCCCTTCCCACAGTCTGAGCAGGTGAATGGCCGCTCCCCGGTGTGAACTCTCTGATGTACCTTCAGTTCAGATGACTGAGTGAATCCCTTCCCACAGTCTGAGCAGGTGAATGGCCTCTCGCCAGTGTGATTTCGCTGATGTACCCTCAGTTGGGATGAGCAAGGGAATCCCTTCCCACAATCTGAGCAGGTGAACGGCCTCTCCCCAGTGTGAACTGACCTGTGTGCTCGTAGGTGGGCTGACAGTGTGAATCTCTTCCCACAATCTGAGCAGGTGAATGGCCGCTCTCCAGTGTGAACTCGCTGATGTATTTTCAGTTTAAATGACTGAGTGAATCCTTTCCCACAGACTGAGCAGGTGAATGGCCTCTCCCCAGTGTGAACTCGCTGATGTACCTTCAGTTCAGATGACGAAGTGAATCCCTTCCCACAGTCTGAGCAGGTGAACGGCCTCTCCCCAGTGTGAACTCGCTGATGTACCTTCAGTTCAGATGATAGAATGAATCCCTTCCCACAGTCTGAGCAGGTGTATGGCCTCTCTCCAGTGTGAACTCTCTGATGTACCTTCAGATTAAATGACTGAGTGAACCCCTTCCCACACTCTGAGCAGGTGAACGGCCGCTCCCCGGTGTGAACTCGCTGATGTACCTTCAGATTAGATGACTGAGTGAATCCCTTCCCACACTCTGAGCAGGTGAACGGCCGCTCTCTGGTGTGAACTTGCTGGTGAGCCATTAGGTCAGATGACCGAGTGAATCCCTTCCCACAGTCTGAGCAGGTGAACGGCCGCTCCCCGGTGTGAACTCGCTGATGTACCTTCAGATGAGATGACTGAGTGAACCCCTTCCCACAGTCTGAGCAGGTGAATGGCCGCTCCCCGGTGTGAACTCGCTGATGAGCCATTAGGTCATATGACCGAGTGAATCCTTCCCCACAAATTCAGCAGATGACCAGCTTCTGCCCAGTGTGGTGTGAACTGACTGGTGTGTCCACAGGTGGAAAGACCGACTGAATCCCTTCCCACACACAGGATAGGTGAATGGCCTTGCCCCAGTGTCAACTTGGTGATGTCCCTTCAGATGAAATGTCCAACTGTATCTATTCCCACTGTCTGAGCAGATGAATGGGTTCCCCACCTGTTTGAAATGACGGGCGTGCCAGTCGGTCAGATGATTGAGTAAATCCCTCCCCACAGTCTGAGCAGGAAGGATGATTGTGTGAATCTCTTGCTCCTCTTCTTAAGTATCTGGACAGAGACAGCAAAACTGGTGTGTTGTGTTCGGGACTCCCGTAGACAAATTCCTTGTCATTTTTAACCTGTAAAAAGATTTACAAAATCCATCAATGGGTGTAGGACAACATTTCAGATGAAATCACTTGAGTTGTCAAGGTGTGATCTGACATCACACTGTTACAGTGAGGTTGAACCCAAGTTGGTGAGAGAAATCATCTCCTGACTGGGCACAGTGCTGGTATCTGGAATGATCATCAAACTGTCTGATGTTCTTCCTGTCTCTCTAAGAATGGGGCATTTCTGCCATCGCCAATCTGTGACTTGGCTCAGTTTGACTCTCTCCATTGGTATTATTCCCTGTTCCCACTGAGCTGCCTGGCCCCACAGTAACTGAAACACTCTCACCGAAAAAGCCGGCAGTGCATTCCATGCGCCCACCAGTCTCTGTGTAGAAAACTTACCCGACATCCCGTTGGTATCTATTTCCAAGCACCTGAAAACTCTGCTCCCTCGTGTTAGACATTTCAGCCCTGGGAAAAATCCTCTGGCTATCCACACGATCAATACCCCTCATCATCTTATACACCTAAAAAAGTTCTAAACATAAACACGGAAATTATACATTGCTTTGAGGATTTGTTGGACGTATACAAAATGATGAGGGAGAAGATTGGGTAAATAAATGCAAGCAGCTTTTTCCACTGAGGTTGGGTGGGATGACAACCAGAGGTCAGGGGTAAGTGGGGAAGGTGAAAATTTAATGGGAACATGTGGAAAAGCTCTTTACTGAAATGGTTGTGAGAGTGTGGAATGAGATGCCAGCACAAGTGGTGAATATGAGCTCGGTTTCACCGTTTAAAAGAAGTTTGGATGGGAGCCTGGATGGTAGGGGTATGGATTTTTTATAAAAATGGCCCAAAGGATATCGGGAACCAAATTCACCACAACCACAAACTGTTCCTGCCACTGCCATCCAGGAAACGGTACCACAGCAAAAGCACCAACAGGTTCCGGGACATCACCTTCCACCAGGCCATCAGACTGATTAATTGATCTCTATGCTTTCTAGACTGTCCTATATACAAACTAATTATTATAAATCAATTTCAATTACACATTGCACATTTAGACAGTAATGTAACGTAAATATTTCTACTCCTCATCCATATGAAGGATGTGCATAATAAAGTCAATTCAATTCACCATCTCCACTATCTGTTCTGTCTTTCTGGCTCCCATTCCCCCTACAACTTACTTAAACCATATCAGCCCCAACCCCCACTACCTTACCACTAAGATATTAGTTGCCTGTTGTTCTGTTCCCCTAACTAACAAATCCACTAATCAGCCCTTTGACTTTCCTCCCCCCAACAGTTTCCAAAGTGTTCCACTTGTTGTTGTCCGGGCATGGCCATTGGAGTACTCTGCGATGGCTATTTAACCTCATTCTCCTTCCTGACTCTCACCCAGTTTCCTGTGTCCTGCACCTTGGGTGTAACTCACCTCTCTTCATGTCATATCTTTCACCCCCTCCAACTGCTGGATGATCTGGAATTCACCCATTTCCAGATCCAACACCTTAAAGTGCAGGGTTACAAGCTGAAGCTGGATGCACATCTTGTAGGTGAGGGCATCAGGGACACTGGAAGTCTCCCCTCCTTCCCTCCAATATTCCCTCTAATTTGTAATAACCAGTGTGCACATGAATCTTGTACTGTGCATTTTTACCCAGTGACAACATGTGCACAGTGAATTTTATATAGAGATATATTCATTTTCACAGCTGGCAAATCGCGGTCGATAGGAACTTTGATCTCCTCTGGGTTTGATCAAGTTCATCTGCACTCTCACACAACCTATGTAGCAGGCCTGGAACGGGTAATGAAGGATTTTCTCACCAAAGCTTTTGCACATTGTCCATATGTGGTTTGCTTGCTAAATTACACTTTAAAAAGTCAGATTTTCAAATATCACTCCACTTCTTCCCACTTGCAAATTCTCCAGCAACTTTAGCACCAGCACATGCACACAGGCATCGCCAGTTTCTGGACTCTACATAGACATTTCCCCTGAACTCTCCCCCAATGACTGACGGTGGTGAACTCAGTGATGGCAATGCCAATGAATATGAAGGGAAGGGCAGTAGTCTGTCTCACTGGAGTCTGGCACATTTGTGATGTGAAAGCTACTTGTTGCCCAAGGCAAAGGTGCTTTATATCATTACGTACCCAGAGAGGATGGGACAAAACATGTTCTCACCAGTAGAAAAGTCCAGAGCAAGAGGAGGTAGAACAAGCAACACACACAAAATGCTGGAGGAACTCAGCAGGTCGGGCAGCATCTATGGAAAAGAGTACTAATGCTGAATTCCTCCAGCATTTTGTGCGTGTTGCTTAGATTTCCAGCATCTGCAGATTTTCTCTTGTTAGTGATTGGAGGTAAAACAAAGGCGATTTTCTCAACTGGTGATGTAAGATTTTGTTCCCTTTCTCCGAGTTCCTAATCCTTGCATTTAGATAGCTGGAGCTCAGCTCTGTCTGAGAGATCCATCGGTTCCCATTCCCTCTTCAGCTGGAGCACCCCGGGGCCCGTGTACGGATCATGGGGTTGAGAGAGAGGGGAGAGAACAGGACTGTCCGGGATTGCGGGTCACGGTGTCCGAAATTCACAGGAATTATTCCGAAGTTGACGTTTAAGATAAAAACATGGAGAATCGCTCTTACCTGCAACCGACATTTTCAAAGCCTTCTGTGTACTGCGTGCATGCGTGAAACTCAGGGACGTCCTCCGCCTGATGTCTGTGCATTTCATCGGCGCTTTAGCGCCGGCGAAATTCTTAACGCATGGCCCTATGGGTAATCACGGTGCCATTAACCATTTCTGCAAGCACCGGTTCAATGTCCATACCTCATGTTTTTTCGTGGGTATAGAAAAATCTGCAGCTGTTTTAACGCAGAAAGCGGCTCCCATAAGCAATATACTCAATATCAACGTGTATCTAATGCCAAAGTAAAATGCAGATATAAAACACAGGAGATTCTGCAGTTGCTGGAAATACAGAGACGCACTCACACAAAATGCTGGAGGAACTCTGCAGTTCAGGCATCAACTAAGCGGTGGAGTACACAGGCTGGGCATGCTGAAGGGGCTCGGTCCAAACGTTGTCTATTTATTCCTCTCCACAATTGTTGCCTGACTGTTGATTTCCATCAGTATTTTGCAGAAATTAATCACCTTTTTTTTGATCAACCAGTTTCCAAATACTTCTAATCTTTCACTTTTAACCACATCGTGCTGGTCTTATACGTCCTCCTCCTCTGGACCCCATCTCTCTCTGGAGCCCCTGACTCAGGCTGGCAACACTTCGGTTTCTGACTCTGCACCATCGAAGATTCACTCGCGAGTCTGCTGTCAGACTTTAGAGGTGCATTGAATTGCGAGACCGCAGGTTCTTTTACTGAGAGAGATCGAGAGAGAGAGGACGTCAAAACCACAGAGAGCTCATCGTCTTATTCACCCTGGAGAAAATCATGTAGGTGTATGAATTTCAGCCCAGGGCTGAAACGGCTAACACAAGGGGGAATAGGTTTAAGCTGCTTGGAAGTAGGTACAGGGGAGGTGTCATTCATAAGTTTTTATAAGCAAAGAGTGGTGTGTGTGTGGAATGCACTGACAGCAACAGTGACAGAGCCGGATACAATAGGGTCTTTTAAGAGACTCTCAGATAGGTACATGGAGCTTAGGAAAATAGGTGGCTATGTGGTAGGGTAATTCTAAGCAGTTTCTAGAGTAAGTTACATGGTCGGCACAGCAATGTCGGCCAAAGCATCTGTAATGTGTTGTAGATTTCTATGTTTCTATGAAATTCACGGGAAATCTCCTATCCCACGGAGTGGTGACTAGTTGCAACCTGTCATCTCAGGGAGAGTGAGAAGGGAACGGCAGGGGTAGATTTTCATATACTGATATGGAACAGAAACATGGGCGGGGACCAGATGGGCCGAGTGGCGTTTCTTGTGTACATTGTGAGTGTGGTAGAAACAGTAAGTACCTGAGACATGGGATTTGACACAGAACTGATTTATCTTTCACAGATACACAATATTAAACACCAGTCTAGTTTAAGGCTAACATCAGTAGAACAGACTCCTCCAATGCTCAGTGACCAGGGTTCAGTCCTGGGTGAGATGAGAAGCCGCAAGAACTGGAGAATCTGACAGTAACAGTCCCTCATGAACCTGCAGCTGCCTTCAGTCACCGTGATGGTTAAACATTTAACACAGAGATGATTAGACCTTCCTCCCTGATGTAGGAGCGCTCAGACCGAAGATGTGGGGGAGAAGGAAAAAAAAAAGATAATAAAGTTGTTTGCACAGTTAGGGATAAACAGGTAGAGGAAGAGGTAGAGAGTTTCTGAAATGCATCTATTTTAATGCTAGGAGCATTGTAAGAAAGGTAGATCAGCTTAGAGCATGGATTGATAACTGGAAATATGATGTTGTATTTATTAGAGAAACATGGTTGCAGGAGGGGTGTGATTGGCAACTAAATATTCCTGGATTTCGTTGCTTCAGGTGTGATAGAATTGGAGGGGCAGGAGGGGGAGGTGTTGCATTGCTTGTCTGAGAAAATATTACAGCATAGACATTGACAGGATAGATTACAGGGCTCGTCTAGGGAGCCATTTTTGGTGGAATTGAGGAATGGGAAAGGTGTAGTGACACTTATAGGGTGGTATCATAGACCACCTAATCGGGAGCGAGAATTGGAGCAGCAGATTTGTAAGGAGATAGCAGATACTTGTAGTAAGCACAAGGTTGTGATTGTGGGAGATTTTAATATTCCACAGATAGAAACATAAAAAATAGATGCAGGAGTAGGCCAAAGTGAATAACGTCACATTTATCCACATTAAATTGCATCTGCCTTGAATTTGCCCACTCACCTAACCGAGCCAAGTCACCCTGCATCCTCCTCACAGCTAACACTGCCGCCCAGCTTCGTGTCATCCGCAATCTTGGAGATGCTGCATTTAATTGCCTCGTCTAAATCATTAATATATATTGTAAACAACTGGGGTCCCAGCACTGAGCCTTGCAGTACCCCACTGCTGACTGCCTGCCAATCTGAAAAGGTCCCGTTTATTCCCACCCTTTGCTTCCTGTTTGCCAACCAATTCTCTATCCACATCAATACCATACCCCCAATACCATGTGCTTAAGTTTGCACACTAATCTCCTGTGTGGGACCTTGTCAAAAGCCTTTTGAAAATCCAGATATACCACATCCACTGGTTCTCCCCTATCCACTCTACAAGTTACATCTTCAAAAAATTCTATAAGATTTATCAGACATGATTTTCCTTTCACAAATCCACGCTGACTTTGTTGGATGAATTCACCTCTTTCCAAATGTGCTATGATCACATCTTTGATAACCGACTCTAGCACTTTCCCCACAACCGATGTCAGGCTAACCCGTCTATAATTCCCCGGTTTTTATCTCACTCCTTTTTTAAAGTGGGGTCACATTAGCCACCTTACAATCCTCAGGAACTAATCCAGAATCTAAGGAGTTTTGAAAAATTATCAATAATGCATCCACTATTTCTTGGGCTACTTCCTTAAGCACTCTGGGAGGCAGACCATCTTGCCCTGGGGATTTATCTGCCTTTAATCCCTTCAATTTACCTAACACCACTTCCCTACTAACATGTATTTCCCTCAGTTCCTCCATCTCGGTCCCCTACTATTTCCAGAAGATTATTTATGTCCTCCTTAGTGAAGACAGAACCAAAGTAGTTATTCACTTGGTCCGCCATATCCTTGTTCCCCATGATCAATTCACCTGTTTCTGACTGTAAGGTACCTACATTTGTCTTAACCAATCTTTTTCTTTTCACATATCAATAAAAGATTTACAGTCAGTTTTTATGTTCTCTGCCAGCTTTCTTTTATAATCTTTTTTCCCTTTCCTAATTAGGCCCTTTGACCTCCTCTGCTGGACTCTGAATTTCTCCCAGTTCTCAGGTATGTCACTTTTTCTGGCTAATTTACTATCCCTGATTTCCCTTGTCAGCCACGGGTGCACTACCTTCCCTGGTTTATTCTTTTGCCAAATTGGGATGAACACTTGTTGTAGTTCATCCATGCAATCTTCAAATGCTTGTCATTGCATATCCACCATTAACCCTTTAAGTATCATTTGCCAGTCTAGCTTAGCTAATTCACATCTCATACCTTCAAAGTTACCCTTCTTTAAGTTCAGAACCTTTGTTTCTGAATTAACTATGTCACTCTCCATCTTAATGAAGAATTCCACCATATTATGGTCACTCTTACACAAGGGGCCTCGCATGACAAGATTGCTAATTAACCCTTCCTCATTGCTCAATACCCAGTCTAGAATGGCCTGCTCTCTAGTTGGTTCCTCGACATGTTGGTTCAGAAAACCATCCCGCACACATTCTAAGAAATCCTCTTCCTCAGCACCCTTACCAATTTGGTTCACCCAATCTATATGTAGATTGAAATCACCCATTATAACTGCTGTTCCTTTTTTGCACGCATTTCTAATTTCCTGTTTAATGCCATCCCCAACTTCACTACTACTGTTAGGTGGCCTGTACACAAATCCCACCAGCGTTTTCTGCCGCTTAGTGTTACGCAGCTCTACCCATATCGACTGCTCATCCTCCAGGCTAATGTCCTTCCTTTCTATTGCGTTAATCTCTTCTCTAACCAGCAATGCTACCCCACCTCCTTTTCTTTCCTGTCTATCCCTCCTGAATATTGAATATCCCTGGATGTTGAGCTCCTATCCTTGGTCACCCTGGAGCCATGTCTCTGTGATTCCAACTATATCATATTCATTAATAACTATCTGCACATTCAATTCATCCACCTTATTACGAATGCTCCTTGCATTGACACACAAAGCCTTCAAGCTTGTTTTTACAACACTCTTAGCCCTTATACAATTATGTTGAAAAGTGGCTCTTTTTGATTTTTGCCCTGGATTTGACTGCCTGCCACTTTTACTTTTCACCTTACGACTTTTTGCTTCTGCTCTCATTTTGCACCCCTCTGTCTCTCTGCACTTGTTCCCATCCCCCTGCCACATTAGTTTAAATCCTCCTGAACAACAGTAGCAAATGCTCCCCCTAGGACTAGGAGGAGGGACAGCCCTCAGTGATTCCTGTGTTTGCACCCTGGAAGCCTCAAGAAATGATAATGATCATGAATCAGGCCCCAGATAGAAAAGAAAAACCAGCAGAGTTTGCTCAGTGTGTCCACAGTACTACACAAATGTTTAATGCGACTCCGCAAGATTTATTCAGTCTCTGCTGCATGATTCTCTCAGCTGCTGAGGGGCGGAAATGGAAGGCAGAATTGAGATACCAAACCTATCAGGAGTTACAGGCGGGAAACCATAATGAGAATGAACAGACAGACCAGATTATTCAAGCCTTGGAAAGGGCTCTCCAGCAACCTGTAAACATCACTAAAGTACCTGAATGCAAACCTAAGCCTGGGGAATCAGGACCAGACTATTGAGAGCGATTTGTGGCCTGCTACGGCACCTTCGCAGGAGACCAAGCCTTTAATGCAGGAGACAGCCCAGATATAAATCAATTGTGATGAGGCATCCCACTACCACACGCTCTTTTAGGAAGTGGACTCCTGAAGCTGAACAGGCCCTGAGAGACTGCTTCGGTACTACTAACTGGGATGTACTGCAAGGGGGGCTCTGTGGGGGCGTTGAGGAGGTCACTGAATGCACATCGGACTATATTAACTTTTGTGTGGATGCCGTTGTTCCTGTTAGAACTGTTCGCTGCTATCCCAATAATAAGCCCTGGATCACTAGTCACATCAAAGGCCTCCTAAACCAGAAGAAGAGGGCCTTTAAAGATGGTGATCGGTTGGAGCTTAAAAGAGTTCAGAAGGAACTCAGAGTACAGATAAGGGGGGCAAAGGAGCAGTATAGGAGGAAGCTAGAACAAAAGCTGCAGAAAAAAAGCATGAAGGAGGTGTGGGATGGGATGAAGATCATCACCGGATGTGGTGCAAAGCGGGGGGCAAACATATGGAGATGTGGAGAAAGCGAACCAGCTGAACAACTTCTTCAATAGGTTCGACAGCACAATCTCACCCTCACCGCAGAACTCCACACCAGGCTTACTTCCCTCACAGGAAAATAGCCACTCACAGGAGACCTGGCCCACGCCCAGGATTACGGCTGCACAGGTGGAAGGTCAACTGAGGAAGATCTGTACCAGCAAGGCGGCTGGACCGGATGGAGTTTCCCCACGAGTACTGAGGGCCTGTGCGACTGAACTGGGAGAACCACTACAGCGCATCTTCAACATGAGTCTAGATCAGAGAAGAGTACCCAGACAGTGGAAAACATCCTGTATTGTCCCGGTACCGAAGAAACCACAACCAAAGGAGTTGAATGACTTCAGACCTGTTGCCTTGACGTCGCACGTGATGAAGACCATGGAGCGGCTGATAATACAGAATCTGAGGCCACAAACCAGGCACGCCCGGGATCCGCTTCAGTTTGCGTATAAGGAGAAGGTGGGAGTGGAGGATGCTATCACGTATTTGCTGCACAAATCACTCTCTCACCTAGATGGGGTCAGTTGTGCTGTGAGGATTACATTCCTTGACTTCTCTAGTGCCTTTAACACCATCCAGCCCAAGATCTTAAAGCACAAACTAACGGAGATGGGAGCAGACTCTCACATGGTGGATTGGATAGTGGACTACTTGACAGATAGACCTCAGTATGTGCGGTTGGGAGACTGTACGTCTGACACGGTGGTCAGCAGCACAGGTGCGCCACAGGGAACCGTACTCTCTCCGGTCCTGTTCACCCTGTACACATCAGACTTCCAATATAACTCAGAGTCCTGCCATGTGCAGAAGTTCGCTGATGACACGGCCATAGTGGGGTGTGTCAGGAATGGACAGGAGGAGGAGTATAGGAAACTGATTCAGGACTTTGTGATATGGTGCAACTCAAACTACCTGCGTCTCAATATCACCAAGACCAAGGAGATGGTGGCGGACTTTAGGAGATCTAGGCCTCATATGGAGCCAGTGATCATTAATGGAGATTGTGTGGAGCAGGTTAAGACCTACAAGTATCTGGGAGTACAGTTAGACGAGAAGCTAGACTGGACTGCCAACACAGATGCCTTGTGCATGAAGGCACAGAGTCGACTGTACTTCCTTAGAAGGTTGGCGTCATTCAATGTCTGCAGTGAGATGCTGAAGATGTTCTATAGGTCAGTTGTTGAGAGCGCCCTCTTCTTTGTGGTGGCGTGTTGGGGAGGAAGCATTAAGAAGAGGGACGCCTCACGTCTTAATAAGCTGGTAAGGAAGGCGGGCTCTGTCGTGGGCAAAGTACTGGAGAGTTTAACATCGGTAGCTGAGCGAAGGGCGCTGAGTAGGCTATGGTCAATTATGGAAAACCCTGAACATCCTCTACATAGCACCATCCAGAGACAGAGAAGCAGTTTCAGCGACAGGTTACTATCGATGCAATGCTCCTCAGACAGGATGAAGAGGTCAATACTCCCCAATGCCATTAGGCTTTACAATTCAACTGCCAGGACTTAAGAACTTTTTTTAAAGCTATTATTAATGCTTTTTGAGTTAGTGATTTAGATGCATATCATATTATTACTGAGTTAAGTATTGTATGTAATTAGTTTTTGCTACAAGAAGTGTATGGGACATTGGAAAAAATGTTGAATTTCCCCATGGGGATGAATAAAGTATCTATCTATCTATCTAATGATGGGAATCTGTCCCCCCAGTTCAATGCCCTACTGCTCCAATGCTTACCAACTAAGTTAGCCAACATGATTAAAACAAATATATGGATTGGCCTGACAATGACCGAAATCGAATGCGACGAGCTTTGACATATCATTAGGACCCAACTTTCGAATCCCCATCAACCCCGAAGGGAACTAATATTAAAGGTGAATATGCTCAGCGGGAAGAAGGACGCGAGCGGGCTATATCTGAGGAACAGAAATGGGAACAAAAACCTACCAAGGGACAGGTGGGGACAACAACCCGTTTAGAAACTGACGAGAAGATGCTTCCAACCATGAGTGCCAACCCTCAGGAAGAGCCCAATGTAATATTGCAAGTTGCTGGAAATCCGGTTCCATTTATAATTGATATGAGGGCAACCACAACCACTCTCGATCAGGAAATAGTATCGGAAAAGGAATTCCAGCTATCAGATGCCACAATCACTCTGTCTGGTTTCGAAGGCACGGAACGTATGTATTCACGTAACCAGCCACTGCAGGTGGAATTCCAGGGGAAGCAGTGTGAGGTTTCATTTACTGTCACCACCAGACGGGGGTGTAATCTCGTAGGGAGAGACTTGCTCTGTCCGTTGGAAGTCGAGATTCTATGCACGGACAAGGATATCATGCTGGAACTGCGAACAACTGATAGCTTCCTCAGTTTCTGACCACCCAGTGGTGGGCACTTTATCTGGACTCCAGTACATTTGAACCCCTTCTGCCAGCGGCCGACTCTCATGTGACTCTGTGCTATGACCCTACGTGGTGCTCAGCTGAGGAAAGCTAATATTATGCACCCCTCGAGTGACAGAAATTGCCAGTCATGGTGATTGGACAGGTTAATGTAAGAGACGGCATTGCATTTCTTGCTGAAGGTCCAGATTTCTTTTGGCGACAGACAGGATTGGTGGTTCCCCATACCACCTTCAGGGTTTGCCCTGGGTTCAAGCCAAAGAGCCTAGGGCTCCTTGCCTACACCCTGTCGAAACAGGCCTCCAGCACAGAGGGAGACTGGCAAAACTTTGCCGTGGGCCAACCGATACTGGAAGGAGTCTGAGGTGAAAACAGGACATCTGGTAAGACATTCTTTTAATAGTGACCAAACCCAAGATGTGATACCCCATCTTTGGGCAATTTCAGTCCATGAAGTCAGCCCTCCTGTCCGGATCACAGTGAAGGAAGGACAGACTCTCCCATCCATTCCGCAATACCCCCTCTAGCCTGTCCGGATCACTGTGAAAGAAGGACAGACTCTCCCATCCATTCTGCAATACCCCCTCTAGCCCGTCTGGATCACAGTGAAAGAAGGACAGACTCTCCCATCCATTCTGCGATACCCCCTCTAGCCTGAGGCAACGTTTTATGAGGATGGAAACTCTTTTGTGGATCCAGCAGGAAAACGATATTCTGACTATGCGATAGTGATGGACAGTGAAGTAATTGAACAGGCATCTTTTGAAGCAGCTGTCTCCGCCCAGAAGGCTGAGCTGTTTGCTCTGACTCGTGCCTGTATCCCAGCAACAGACTAAAGTGGGAACGTTTACACAGACTCCCGTTATGCATTTGGAATTGTACATGACTACGGGGCTCTCTGGGAACATGGGGATTCCTGACTTCCTCTGGCCACCCCATTAGTAATGCCACCATTGTAAACAACTTACTCACCACTCTACAGCTACCTCGAGTTTTGTTCTTCTCAGGGGGACGCCTCTGAGGAGGAGTGAAAACTGTGGTCCCAGATGGGGTGCCAGAAAGACTCCAACATAGGTTTTTGGATCACCCAGCGGGACAGGTTTGTGTTCCTACATAGTTTTTACCAATATTGGCCGATTATATACATAATTGTACACACCTGGGAAAGGAGGGAATGGTTGGTATCCTGTACCCTGCACACCGGGTACGACTCCCTTGACAGGTGGATCTTTTTCGTGTCTACAAGTTGATTTTATTGAATTGCCTAGAGTATATTGCTATAGATACTGCTTAGTTATTATAGATGTGTTTAGTAGATGGATTGAAGCTATTCCAACTACCATTAATACTGCTGTGACTGTTGTGAAGGTATTATTAAGGGAAATAATTCCCAGGTACAAGCCAGAGATGCTGAGTTCAACAATGGCTCACACTTTACGGTGAAAGTAAATGAAAGAGTATGTAACAAACTAGCTATCAAGCAACAATTACACTGTGTACACCACCCACGGGCCGTTGGCAGAGTGGAAAGAGCCAATGGCACTCTGAAGAGTAAACTGGCCAGGCTAACAGTGGAGACTGGACTCACTTGCTTGAAGGTCTGACCATTAGCCCGATTCCACATGAGGGTTACCCCACAGGGGAAAACAGGGCTGTCACCAGCTGAAATCATTTCTGGACGGCCCATGAGGACACCCTGGTAACAAAGTCTCAGGATTAAAGGCAAAGTGAATAAGAATAAGGAACCTTGGTTCTCGATGGATATTTGAACTCTGATAAAGAAGAGAGAGATGTAGATAGATAGAATTGTAAAGCCTAATGGCATTGGGGAGTATTGACCTCTTCATCCTGTCTGAGGAGCATTGCATGTATAAGAAACAGGGAGCAAAGAAGGTACTTGAGTAGTATAAAAAGTGCAAACAAATACTTAGATAGATAGATAGATACTTTATTCATCCCCATGGGGAAATTCAACCTTTTTTCCAATGTCCCATACACTTGTTGTAGCAAAAACTAATTACATACAATACTTAACTCAGTAAGAATATGATATGCATCTAAATCACTAACTCAAAAAGCATTAATAATAGCTTAAAAAAGTTCTTAAGTCCTGGCAGTTGAATTGTAAAGCCTAATGGCATTGGGGAGTATTGACCTCTTCTGAGGAGCAATGCATCGATAGTAACCTGTCGCTGAAACTGCTTCTCTGTCTCTGGATGGTGCTTTGTAGAGGATGTTCAGGGTTTTCCATAATTGACCGTAGCCTACTCAGCGCCCTTCGCTCAGCCACCGATGTTAAACTCTCCAGTACTTTGCCCACGACAGAGCCCGCCTTCCTTACCAGCTTATTAAGACGTGAGGCGTCCCTCTTCTTAATGCTTCCTCCCCAACACGCCACCACAAAGAAGAGGGCGCTCTCAACAACTGACCTATAGAACATCTTCAGCATCTCACTGCAGACATTGAATGACGCCAACCTTCTAAGGAAGTACAGTCAACTCTGTGCCTTCCTGCACAAGGCATCTGTGTTGGCAGTCCAGTCTAGCTTCTCGTCTAACTGTACTCCCAGATACTTGTAGGTCTTAACCTGCTCCACACATTCTCCATTAATGATCACTGGCTCCATATGAGGTCTAGATCTCCTAAAGTCCACCACCATCTCCTTGGTCTTGGTGATATTGAGACGCAGGTAGTTTGAGTTGCACCATATCACAAAGTCCTGTATCAGTTTCCTATACTCCTCCTCCTGTCCATTCCTTACACACCCCACTATGGCCGTGTCATCAGCGAACTTCTGCACATGGCAGGACTCCGAGTTATATTGGAAGTCTGATGTGTACAGGGTGAACAGGGTGTACAGGGTGTAAGGAAGAAATCAGGAGGGCTGAAAGAAGACATGAGGTAGCGTTGGCAGTCAAGGTGAAGGTGAAGAGCTTCCACACGTATATTAATAGCAAAAGGATAGTTATGGGATAAAATTGGTCCCCTTGAAGATCAGAGCGGTTGGCTATGTATGGAACCAAAATAAATTGGGGAGATGTTAAATGGTTTTTTTGTGTCTGAATTTACTAAGGAAACTGGCATGGAATCAATGGAAATAAGGCAAACAAGTATTGAGGTCATGGAACCTATACAGATAGAAGAGGATGAGGTGCTTGCTACTTTGAGGCGAGTAGATAAATCTCCAGGACCTGACAGGGTATTCCCTCGGACCTTGAAGGAGACTAGTGTTGAAATTGCAGGGGCCCTGGCAGATATATTTAAATGTCGTTATCTACGGGTGTGGTGCCAGAGATTTGGAGGATAGCTCATGTTGTTCTGTTGTTTAAAGTAGGCTCTAAAAGTAATCTGGGAAATTATAGGCTGGCAAGTTTGATGTCGGTCATGGGTAAATTATTGGAAGGAGTACTAAGAGATAGGATCGACAATTATTTAGATAGACAGGGACTTATTAGGGAGAGTCAACATGGCTTTGTGCCATGTTTAACAAATATATTAGAGATTTTCAAGGCGGTTACAAGGAAAGTGGATGAAGGCAAGGCAGTGGATGTTGTCTACATGGACTTCAGTAAGGCCTTTGACAAAGTCCCGCATGGGAGGTTAGTTAGCAAGATTCAGTCACTAGGTATACATGGTGAGGTAGTAAATTTGACTGGGAATTGAGAATGGGAGAAGTCAGAGAGTGGTAGTGGAGGATTGCTACTCTGAGTGGAGGCCTGTGACTAGTGGTGTACCACAGGGATCAATGCTGGGTCCACTGTTATTTGTCATCTATATCAATGATCTGGATAATAATTTGGTAAATTGGATCAGCAAATTTGTTGATGATACAAAGATTGGAGGTGTAGTGCACAGTGAAGAAGGTTTTCAAAGCTTGCAGAGGGATCTGAACCACCTGGAAAAATGGCAGATGTAGTTTAATACAGACAAGTGTGAGGTATTGCACTTTGGAAAGTCAAACCAAGGAAGAACGTACAAGGTAAATGGCAGGGTACTGAGGAGGGCACTAGAACAGAGGGATCTAGGAATACTGATACAAAATTCCCTAAAACTACCTGTGTCTCAATATCACCAAAACCAAGGAGATGGTGGTGGACTTTAGGAGATCTAGGCCTCATATGGAGCCAGTGATCATTAATGGAGAATGTGTGGAGCAGGTTAAGACCTACAAGTATCTGGGAGTACAGTTAGACGAGAAGCTAGACTGGACTGCCAACACAGATGCCTTGTGCAGGAAGGCACAGAGTCGACTGTACTTCCTTAGAAGGTTGGCGTCATTCAATGTCTGCAGTGACATGCTGAAGATGTTCTATAGGTCAGTTGTTGAGAGCGCCCTCTTCTTTGTGGTGGCGTGTTGGGGAGGAAGCATTAAGAAGAGGGACGCCTCACGTCTTAATAAGCTGGTAAGGAAGGCGGGCTCTGTCGTGGGCAAAGTATTGGAGAGTTTAACATCGGTAGCTGAGCGAAGGGCGCTGAGTAGGCTACGGTCAATTATGGAAAACCCTGAACATCCTCTACATAGCACCATCCAGAGACAGAGAAGCAGTTTCAGCGACAGGTTACTATCGATGCAATGCTTCTCAGACAGGATGAAGAGGTCAATACTCCCCAATGCCATTAGGCTTTACAATTCAACTGCCAGGACTTAAGAACTTTTTTTAAAGCTATTATTAATGCTTTTTGAGTTAGTGATTTAGATGCATATCATATTATTACTGAGTTAAGTATTGTATGTAATTAGTTTTTGCTACAACAAGTGTATGGGACATTGGAAAAAAGGTTGAATTTCCCCATGGGGATGAATAAAGTATCTATCTATCTATCTATCTAAAAGTGGCATCACATGTAGATCGGGTAGTAAAGAGAGCTTTTGGTACATTGGCCTTTATAAATCAAAGTACTGAATATAAGAGTTGGAATGTAATGGTGAGGTTGTATATTGCATTAGTGAGGGGGAATTTGGAGTACTGTGTGCAGTTTTGGTCACCGAATTACAGGAAGAATATTAATAAGGTTGAAAGAGTGCAGAGAAAGTTTACAAGGATGTTGCCGGGACTTGAGAAACTGAGTTACAGAGAAAGGTTGAATAGGTTAGGACTTTATTCCCTGCAGCGTAGGAGAATGAGGGGCGATTTGATAGAGATATATCAAATTATGATGTGTATAGATAGAGTGAATGCAAGCAGGCATTATCCACTGAGGCTAGGGGAGAAAAAAAACCAGAGGACATGGGTTAAGGGTGAAAAGTTTAAAGGGAATATTGGGGGGGGGAGCTTCTTCACAACTGGGTCTGACTGGTACTGGCATAACTGGTTCTTCGGGGCACATTCTGTCTCACTCCCAACTATTTCCTACCTTCCTTTGTGCAGGTATGTAATGTCTAAAGGACCAGTGTTTGAGTAAATGAGACTCACCAAACTTTCTCCCGACTGAATCACTGGAATCTCCAAGTCAGATGGGTTCTCTCCAGTTGATGCTCTCAATCCTTGGGCTGGTTCACTTGTTGCTGTTCCCTTGTCTTCAGTCGTGGTTTTTCTTCCAATAAATCTCTCACTGCAGGTCTAACGTTAACATGAAAGATAATGAAGCACGTTAACAATGAAAAGGAGGACCAAACATTTCTGCTTAATGTTACTAGGAACAAAACTCACTGAAATTTAAACGTTGGCAAATATAATGATCTCAGTGAACAATCTTTAATTGTCCCTCACACATCACAAAACAATACGGGATAAGAAGGAGCCATCATTCAGTCATGGTAAGACACAAGACACAGGAACAGAATCAGGTGATTCAATCCATCTGGTCTGCTCCACCACTCAACCATTCAATCATAGCTGATTTTTAATCCAACACCATATTCCTGCCTTCCTCCTGTAACCCTGAAGCTACTCAGCAATCATCAGTATATTAATCTTCACAAATAGACCCAAATGGCAGCCTCAAACAAATTCTGCAGCAACAAATTCCACATCTTTAGGCCAAATTTTTTTTCTCATCTCAGTTTTAAAGGGAAGCAAGTTTATTTTGAGACCGTGCTGTCAGATCACAGACTCTCCGTCTAATGAAAACATCCTCTCCATGTCCACTGTATCCAGGCTTTTCAGCATTCGGTAGGTTTACTTAACCATACATCCCCACACCACCCCCACTGTCCCTCTGAACTCCATTGAGCACAGGTCCAGAGCCATCAAATGCTCCTCATATATAAATCCGATCATTCCTGAGATTATTCATGTGAACCTCATTAGCAACGACTGCACTGTACACATTTCCAGGAATAACAGACAAATCGGTTCCAGGATAATTTACAGGGAAAAGTTGTGCTTCCTTTACTGTTATACTATCACTCCATTTCCAGATTAAAACAGGAACATTTCAGGAAATTTGTATTACAGATCCTAGGATACAGATCTTGTCTTGTCTATAATGGACCGACCGCCGTCGCTGGAGTATAAACGTGCAGGAGTAACGTGTGGCTCAGCTCTACTGCGGGGAGCTGAGGCTCGAACCATTCTCCCCCTGGACTTCCCAGTCCGTCGGTAAAGCAGGCAGTGAAATCAAAGATCCCCACAACCTGGGACGTTCTCCTTTCTCACCCACCCCACTCCGGAAGAAGACACAACAGCCATAAAGCTCCAGAACAAATGCGAGAAGCCTCAGGAAACGAGGCGAGTTCGGGGAAGTTGATGGGACTCAGCGGCCAAAATCACACCACGTGATCTGGCGTCACAAAGCGGAGGGCGGGGCGAATCTGCGGCACACAGCCTCACGTGACCTGACGGCGGGACTTCCATTTCAATTCTGCGGAAACAGACAGCCTGGGCTCCTGGTTTGGATCGTTCAATGCAGATTAAGTGAAGTCGACACATTTCTGACGAGCCCAGATAGTTTGGAAACAAATGAATTCCTGGCCCACAGTTCGGGGCTCACGGCCAACATCGGATCTCCCCGCTCGGGATCGGTCTCAATACTCACCGATGGGAAAGTGATATCTTCGGCCCGCAGACAGTGATCCCGATGGAAGAGACGAAAGTCTTTCACGAACACACAGCCGACCCACTTCAGCTCTGAGCGGAGAGGATTACACCGTCCACCCGGAGACGGTGAACATGCGCGAAGAGATTGTTACATCATCGGGAGGCGGGGCCTCGGAAACAGATGCGTAGATGCTGCCCATCTGCGGTTAAATGGGAGGGGCAAACGGGATCACGTGTCAGTATTGGCGACACCCCCTCCCCACCCAGGCAGAGACTCCAGCTACTCATTAGTCTGTGGAAAGAAGCAAACTTGCCGCTCACATCACCTCTCACCTTAAATGTATTAGACATTTCAACCCCCAGGAAAAATATATCGTCTGTCCACTCGATCATTCCTCTCTTAATCTTATAAACGTCCATCCAGTCTCACCCCAGCCTGCGCCGCTCTGAAGAAAACAACACAAGTTTGTCCAGCCTCTCGTTATAGCTCATGCCCTCTAATCCAGGCAGTATCCTGATAAACCACTTCCCCGCCCTGTCCAAAGTCCCGACATCCTTCCGAGAATGGGGGCGACCAGAACTGTATGAAACACTCCAGATGTGGGCTAACTAGTTTTATAAAACTGTGTTACGAACTGTAACGGTTTAGAAACGAACCAGCAGCAATGGAGTTCGCACTGGAGTCTGGTTTTGATGTTAAAACCATTCTCTTTATTAGTATCTACTTATAGTAGCTTAATGAAATAAAGGAAAGTTAACAGTGTTATGTGTATATATGTGTAAATATAATTCCCAAACTATCGAGCGTGAGGGAACAAAGCTTAGAGTCTTGAGATGGAAAAGTAGGAAAGTTCAGTAATCCACGGAATAAATGATGGGAGAGAGATATTTGTAATCCAGGGTGAAACGTAGAGAAAAGGCCGTTACTACAAAATAACCGCCGACGACTTTCTTATCCGTTGAATCTGTCCACATACGAGTTATCAGCGAAAGTGGACCTGTCACAGGAATACCGTCTTCCAGGGGTTACCAAACAACATACCCAGGCAAGGGTTAACACAAGATATTCCAAAACTCACACCTATGGATTATACGAAGTGACAGCCACACACGTTCGTTGTGGTTCCGTGTACCGATGATCAACCCACTCTTGTGGGCACAGGAGAGTTCCAAGCCTCAGCTGCGACTAACTGAAGCTATCAGCTTTTCCAGTCTCTCTCTGTCTCTTTAGACTGGCCGACTGCCTGTCTGCAGTCTGCTGTCTGCCTGTCTCTCTCTCTTGTGGTTCAGTCCACAGTCAGCGCTGTCAGACTGTGACTGACGTCATAGTCCCGCCTCCTTGGAGTCTGAGATTCCTCTGATCATCGACACTGTTCAGGGTTTTGCATTTAACAGTGTACTGTCTCATACATTCGACCTACCGAGCTGCCAAGATGATCATCACTAATCAAATCTCACTGAGATTTCTCAGGTCCTGTTGAATTTATTGCCAAGTGCACAAGTACGGGAAGGTACAGGTACAGAGAAACACTGACTTGTGGCAGCATCACAGGCAAGTACATTCAGATAACACACGGAACACAAATTATACGATTCTCTGTCAGTCACAATCTGTAAATATGTTTTAAGTCATTAACGATATATAAAATACATTTTGTCATGATCAATATTAAAATGAGCATTTTGTGTCAATAACAGACTTGGAAATTTTGAATTTGATACCTGTCTCCATTCCTCCTGTAATCCACAACCAGCTCCTGTGTTTTTGTCACAATGAGGGAGAGGTTGTTTTCTTGACACCACTGTGTCGGGGTGATGACTTCTTCTCTGTCGGCTGCCTCGTTATTATTTGAGATTAGGACAGTCAGTGTAGTGTCGTCAGCAAATTTAATTAGCAGATTGGAGCTGTGGGTGGCGACACAAGTCATGGGTGCACAAAGTAAAGTAAGGGGCAAGAAGCCAACCCTGTGGGGTATGTGTGCTGAGGGTCAGAGAGAGATAGAGAGGTGCGCGAGCCCATACTTACCACTTGCCGGCTATCTGACAGGAAGTCCAGGATCCAGCTACTCAAGGCAGGATGAAGGCCGAGGTCTCTGAGCTTCTTGTCGATACGTCACGCCTTCGTATGGCTACTGCTCTGCCCATGACTGCAAGGAACTGCAGAGAACATCAGAGAAACAAGCCTCCCCTCCATGGACTCTTCCTACACTTCCCCTGCCTCGGAAAAGCAGGCCATGTACTCAAAGACCCTCACAACCTGGACATTCTTGCGGCAAACCCGCTCCCCCATCGGGGAAGAGATACAAAAGCCTTAAAGCGCGAACCACCCGGCTCAAGGACGGCTTCCTGTCTGTGGTTATAAGCCAAATGAATGATAAAATAGACTCGACCTCACAATGTAACTCGACGTGACCCTGCACCATATGTCTATCTGCACTGCACTTTCTCTGCAGCCATAATGCTTTGTTACATTGTTGTTTTGTCATTTTTATTTTTAGAATCTTTTTTACTAGTACATAATCTTCTACAGCTATAGAATGAAACAAGACTTCAATAGATTAATATGTATAAAATTAATAAAGCTGAAGAAAAAAACTAATCGTAAAATATGAATATGGAAAATATATATAGGAAAAAGAAGGAAAAAGGAACCCCATCTAACTAGGGGGAGAAACCCACTAACTACAAAAAAGGGGAAAAAACCATTAAGAATCAACCCCCCGGAGCAATACGTTTAACCATCATCTAAATATAAAAATAGAATCATTAACCGCCATTTCATATTTATAAAAAAATTAAATTGGAAGGAAACCATATAGCATAATTCAAATTAAATGATAATATTTAGCAAAGAACCCCATCTTCTCTCAAAATCGAATCGAGGATCAAAAGTTCTACTTCTAATTTTTTCAAACTAAGACATAACATTCCTTGAGAAAACCATTCAATTAATGTAGGGGAAGAAAAATCTTTCCATTTTAATGAAATAGCCCTTCTTGTCAGTAGCGTAACAAATGCAATTACTTGTTGATCTGAAGATGAAATACCCTGAATCTGATGTGAAGCTATTCCAAATAGAACAGTCAACCTATTAGGTAGTAAATTAATTTTCAGAGCTTTAGAACTTGTTGAAAATAAAGACTTCCAAAACGATTTTAATGATGAACATGACCAGAACATATGTGACAATGTAGCAACTTCAGTTTTATATATATCACAGCATTTGTCAATACTAGAAATATTTTAGATAGTTAATAATATAAATAATTATTGTTAAATAATAACGGTGAACAATTTTAAATTGAATTGGCACATATAGAAGAAGAATTTCCGTTTTTCAAAACTCGATGCCAATCTTCATTAACAAAGGCCATATTAAGTTCTCTCTCCCAATCTTGTTTAATCTAGATAGATAGATAGATAGATAGATAGATAGATAGATAGATAGATAGATAGATAGATACTTTATTCATCCCCATGGGGAAATTCAACACTTTTTTCCAATGTCCCATACACTTGTTGTAGCAAAACTAATTACATACAATACTTAACTCAGTAAAAATTATGATATGCATCTAAATCACTCTCTCAAAAAGCATTAATAATAGCTTTTAAAAAGTTCTTAAGTCCTGGCGGTTGAATTGTAAAGCCTAATGGCATTGGGGAGTATTGACCTCTTCATCCTGTCTGAGGAGCATTGCATCGATAGTAACCTGTCGCTGAAACTGCTTCTCTGTCTCTGGATGGTGCTATGTAGAGGATGTTCAGGGTTTTCCATAATTGACCGTAGCCTACTCAGCGCCCTTCGCTCAGCTACCGATGTTAAACTCTCCAGTACTTTGCCCACGACAGAGCCCGCCTTCCTTACCAGCTTATTAAGACGTGAGGCGTCCCTCTTCTTAATGCTGCCTCCCCAACACGCCACCACAAAGAAGAGGGCGCTCTCCACAACTGACCTATAGAACATCTTCAGCATCTCACTACAGACATTGAATGACGCCAAACTTCTAAGGAAGTACAGTCGACTCTGTGCCTTCCTGCACAAGGCATCTGTGTTGGCAGTCCAGTCTAGCTTCTCGTCTAACTGTACTCCCAGATACTTGTAGGTCTTAACCTGCTCCACACATTCTCCATTAATGATCACTGGCTCCATAAGAGACCTAGATCTCCTAAAGTCCACCACCATCTCCTTGGTCTTGGTGATATTGAGACGCAGGTAGTTTGAGTTGCACCATATCACAAAGTCCTGTATCAGTTTCCTATACTCCTCCTCCTGTCTATTCCTGACACACCCCATTATGGCCGATCTAAAGAACTATCTTTAGTGATAGGTTCGCTTTTTGTAACAAAAATAAGTTATACATTCTGCTAATGGAAACTTTCTCGAAGGGATTCAATTTCAAAATGCTATCGAACAAATCAGATTCTTGTAAATATGGAAACTTAGGTAAACATTGTTGTAAAAAATGTCGAATCTGAACATATTGCAAAAAATGTGTATGAGTGAGAGAAATTTGTTAATTAACTCCTCAAAGGTCATCAATCGACCATCACAAAATAAATCTGTAAAAGAATGGATCCCTTTATTTTTCCATAGGAGAAAAATGGGGACAGTTGTTGAAGGTTTAAATGAAATGTTTCGATACAAAAAAACTGGACAACTAAATTGTTTCAAATTTAAAAAAATTACGAAACTGAACCCAAATCGGTCGGGATTGTTTAATAAACGGGTAAAGATATAAATTTGGAATTTTAGAGAGCTGTAAAGGTAATGGAGCTCCTAATATTGAAGTTAAATGAAATTGTTTAACAGCTTTTAATTCCAAATCACCCCATAATGTTTTTTGGTTCTTATCAAGCCAATATAACCAAAAACATAATTGTCTAATATTCACAGCCCAATAATACAGTCTTAAATTAGAAAGTGCAAGTCCACCATCTTTTTTTAGATTTTTGTAAATGATACTTATTAATTCTTGGTCTCTTATTGTGCTGCCTTTATGGCAGTTATTTAGTTTATAATATTTTCGCGTAGTAATTTGTTAGCATTTTTTAGTTAAAGTTAGGATTGTTTAAATCAATTGATTTGTCTGTAATACATCGCGGCTGCGATGACGTCACATCCGGGTTCGCCGCGTCTTGTGGGGAATTACCGGTTTGAGATTCACGCAAGGGCGGGGGTCACTCACATGTGCGACCATAACGCTGACTAGGGTCTCTCTATGCACCAAAGACACAGTGAAAGCAACGCTGTAAGTCATTAGATAATCGGTATTTTGAGTTAAAATGTTAACGCCGATTCTGTTAAAAGTAACGACGGTCGGTAAGGTTTACCTTTTCGTCAGTTAAAGAGTCGGGATAGTTTGTATTGAAGTGTATCTAAAGCAGCCAATGGAGCAGCTAGATTCTGACTGTATGCTGCACTTTAATGTAATGTAGTTATTGTAGTTTTACCTTTGCAAGTATTCACAATGTAAATGTGATATTTAGAAGGGAACAAACACTGTACCAATCTTGTATTGTTTTTCAACAGTTTTCACCATGCGTTAATGTGAAGAGTGAACAGTAAATGGTTAATCTTACTGCGGTCTCGTTTGCATTGATTCTGGTTTATCTCGACGTTTACCTCGGCGTTACTTCACACCCGAGCGAGAACGTTACAGTGAAAAAGCGGCATTATCAGGTGTTTAAGGTGCAGCCATGTCAACCCGATCCAGCATCAAGTCGTTGTCAAAGTCATCGTCATCCTGCGACAGGGGCAGTAGGGCATCAAGTAAGGCCACCCAAGCAAGAGCTAAAGCAGAAGCCGCCAAGGTGCGAGCGCGCTTTGCCAAAGAAGAATTAGAAGTAAAGATGAAAGCGGCTGCCAGAGAAGCCGAAAACCAGAAGGAAGCGGCTGCCAGAGAAGCCGAAAACCAGAAGAAAGCGGCTGCCAGAGAAGCCGAAAACCAGAAGAAAGCGGCTGCCAGAGAAGCCGAAAACCAGAAGGAAGCGGCTGCCAGAGAAGCCGAAAACCAGAAGGAAGCGGCTGCCAGAGAAGCCGAAAACGAATTGGAAAGGAAAAGGGTAGAGGCACGGTTAGAAGCGCTGAAGCTAGAACGAGAAGCAGCAGCTGCCGAGGTGGAAGCAGAGTTAATAGAAGACGCCGAAGAAATGCACGATCCGAAGGACGGAAAATCTACCTCAGAAAAGATCGGATTGGAACGTACAAGGGACTATGTCCAATCTCAGATGGAATGGAAGACTCTTTCTTCCTCTCCTTACTTATTCGATAACGTCCCACTTCACGAGGAGTCTTGGAGAGGCCCGACGGCATCACGTCCATCCGAGGAAGATAATTTACCCTCGCAACTCCGCGATGAACCCAGGAATGCAAGGGCTCACGACAAGTACTTCTCGACACCGAACTTACCGGATTTGGGGAGAAGAGAGGCAAAGACTGAGTCCAGACCAGCAAATCCCATAACAGATGTACGCCCTCAGTCATGTACCTGTGGACATGTTCCCTCAGCCCGCACGCCACCTGCAGATGAATCCGCAGCACGGTATTTCGCACGACGGGATCTCGTCACTTCAGGACTATACCAGTTCGACGATAAACCTGAAAATTACCGTGCATGGTACTCCACTTTCACCAACGCTATCGACGGAGTCCAGCTCAGAGCAACCCAGGAGTTGGATCTTATGGCAAAATGGCTGGGAAAAGAATCATGCGAACAGGTGAGACGCATGCGTTCAGTGTACATCAACAAACCCGAGCTAGCATTGAAGAAAGCATGGGAGAGACTTCAGGAGGGCTACGGAGCCCCCGAAATTATTGAGGCGGCGCTATGCCAACGTTTGGGAAATTTTCCTAAGGTGTCAGCCAAGGACCACACCAAGCTAAGAGAATTTGGAGATTTACTCATGGAGATTCAAGGCGCCAAAGAAGATGGCCACTCAGCTGGTCTAGTATACCTAGACACTCCAACCGGGATTAGACAACTCGTGGACAAACTTCCATTTGGGCTGCAGGACAGGTGGTTGTCCGTTGCCTCAGATTACAAGGAAGAACACGAAGGTCAATTCCCTCCCTTCGAGTATTTCACCAGGTTCGTGTGCAAGGAGGCGAAGAAGCGAAACGATCCTAGCCTCATAGGTCCAGGAAGCAGTACAATTTACACCAAGCCAGATAAATCCACTTCGAATAATTCCAACATCACTAAACCAGTCTCAGCGCTTAAGACTGAAGTCCTTACAACTAACAACGACTCTAGCAAGAATTGTCCATTGCATAACAAACCCCACCCCCTCAAAAGATGCAGAACGTTTAGGGAAAAACCCCTCGAAGAGAAGAAGGCCCTCCTCGAGGAGAAAGGAATATGCTTTAGATGCTGTTCCTCGACCTCTCACTGTGCAAGAGAGTGTACGATCGCCGTGAAGTGCCTGGAATGTGATAGCACTAATCACGACTGGGCCATGCATCCTGGCCCGTCACCGCAAACCGACAACGCTCCTTCACCCCCACAACAGGACGGCGGGGAGGGAGAAGCTCACTCCAGGACAACTGTTGTCAGCTCGAGCTGTACGGAAGTTTGCGGTCAAGCTCAGGCAAGCCGTTCTTGTTCAAAGATCTGTCTCACTAAGGTGTACCCTAAGGGAGCCAAAGACAAGGCCATCAAAGCCTACGTAATTCTGGACGATCAGAGCAACCGCTCGCTAGTCAGTCCAAAGTTCTTTAACTTGTTCAACATTGAGAGTGAGCAGTTCCCATACTACCTTAGAACTTGCTCAGGCAACATGAAAACTTACGGAAGGAGGGCCGAAGGCTTCCAGATCGAGTCCCTGGATGGTAAAGTCCTCATCTGTCTCCCCCCACTCGTAGAGTGCGAGAAAATCTTGAATAACCGCACTGAGATCCCGACGCCAAGTGCGGTGCTACACCAGCCACATCTCCACCACATTGCCAAACACATCCCAGAACTGGATCCAAAAGCAGAAATACTCCTGCTATTAGGAAGAGATGTTCTCCGGGTGCACAAGGTTAGGCAGCAGGTCAATGGACCACACGACGCCCCCTTTGCCCAACGCCTGGATCTGGGCTGGGTGGTGATAGGAGAGGTGTGCCCTGGCAACGAACACAAATCAACGGTTAACACACTCAAGACCAATGTGCTAGAGAGTAGCCGCCATATGATTCTTCAACCCCGCACAAGTTCCATGTGCGTCCAGGAAGTACCACAAGGCTTTAACAAGCGCAAAGTAACTGACGAGACGCTGGGTCAGTCTGTCTTTGCTCATAAGGAGCACGATAATAAACTTGCTCCATCGACTCAAGACGCCATCATCTTAAAAACGGAGGACACCAAGGTCTTCAGAGACAAAGCAAATAGTGGGGTCGCCCCACTACCTTTCAGAGAACCACGCCAGTGCTTGCCAAACAACAAAGAGCAGGCAGTCAAGCGGTTCACGCCCTTGCAAAAAACCACGAAAAGGAGACCTGAGATGCAGCAAAGCATCCGATCGACCCACGAGGTACTGGGCACACCAATGGCAGAGGTCACAGCCATTATGAATGCACGACCACTCCTACCCGTGTCTTCTGACCCGGAAAACCCCTTCATACTGTCGCCATCAATGCTCCTTACGCAGAAGGCAGGAGCTGCCCCTCCACCAGGGGACTTCTCCGATAAGGACCTGTACACAAAGCAATGGAGAAGGGACCTTCAAGTTGGAGATTTAGTCCTGCTCAAGGACAAGCAAATCGCCGGCAACTGCTGGCCAATGGCCAGAATCACTGCCACATTCCCTAGTAGGGATGGACATGTCAGGGACGTCGAGTTGAAAACTACCGACCAAGGCGATGGGAAAATTTACCAAAGGCCTGTTACAGAAGTCATTCTACTTCTACCTAACGACTGATTTAGAGACTGAAGTTCGTATTATGTTCATTGTGACCTTACGAAGGCCAAGCGGGGAGTGTGCTGCCTTTATGGCAGTTATTTAGTTTATAATATTTTCGCATAGTAATTTGTTAGCATTTTTTAGTTAAAGTTAGGATTGTTTAAATCAATTGATTTGTCTGTAATACATCGCGGCTGCGATGACGTCACATCCGGGTTCGCCGCGTCTTGTGGGGAATTACCGGTTTGAGATTCACGCAAGGGCGGGGGTCACTCACATGTGCGACCATAACGCTGACTAGGGTCTCTCTATGCACCAAAGACACAGTGAAAGCAACGCTGTAAGTCATTAGATAATCGGTATTTTGAGTTAAAATGTTAACGCCGATTCTGTTGAAAGTAACGACGGTCGGTAAGGTTTACCTTTTCGTCAGTTAAAGAGTCGGGATAGTTTGTATTGAAGTGTGTCTAAAGCAGCCAATGGAGCAGCTAGATTCTGACTGTATGCTGCACTTTAATGTAATGTAGTTATTGTAGTTTTACCTTTGCAAGTATTCACAATGTAAATGTGATATTTAGAAGGGAACAAACACTGTACCAATCTTGTATTGTTTTTCAACAGTTTTCACCATGCGTTAATGTGAAGAGTGAACAGTAAATGGTTAATCTTACTGCGGTCTCGTTTGCATTGATTCTGGTTTATCTCGACGTTTACCTCGGCGTTACTTCACACCCGAGCGAGAACGTTACAGTCAGTATTGATGAAAGTGTTTATTGCCTGTGTTGTATTTGTTAATTATTGAGCTCTATTTGGTAGTTTTTTTTTAAAGCCTTGGACGAAATTTTGTCAAAGGTTTTCCCTATTCCGCACTACTTACTATTTTCTTTGCCTGTTGATATTCCAGATACGTGGGTATCAAGAGTTCTGGTGAAGGGTCTTGGCCCGAAATGTTGATTCCCATCCATAGATGCTGCCTGACATGCTGAGCTCCTTCAGCACTTTGTGTGTAGTTTTCTAGATTTCTAGCATCTGCAGGTCCTCTTGTTTCCCAGATACCTATATGTTTCTTGAGAGAACAAGCTGGTAGTGGGGTTGTGTGGCTCTGTTGGTAAAATATTAAATAAAATCATTAGAAAGAAGTGGCATAGGGTTGGAAGGTGTAAAATCTGTGGGTAGAATTAAGGAACAGCAAATGTAAAAAAGAATCCCTGATGAGAATTGTACAGAGACCCCCAAACAGTAGTAAGTATGTGGTCCTCAAATTACAATGGCAGATAGAAAATGCATGCCAAGAGGGCAATGTTACAGTAGTCATGGGGGATTGCCATGCAGGTGATTAGGAAAATTAGGATGGTGTTGGTCTCAAGAGGAGGAATTCCTGGAATGCCCACAAGATGCTTTTTTAGAGCAGCTCGTGGTTGAGCCCACTTGGGGGTCAGCTATTCTGGATTGGGTGTTGTAATAAACCGGAATTAATTAGGTCACTTAAGTCCAAAGAACCTTTAGGGGTAAGTGATCTTAATCTGATCAAATTCACCCTGACATTAGAGAAGGAGAAGCTAAAGTCAGGTGGAATAAAGAGAATTAGAGAGGCACGAGAGAAAAATTGGTCAAAATTGATCTAAAAAAACATGGGCCGGGACAAAAACAGAACAGCAATGTCTGGAATTTTTGGAAGGCACAGGATATATACAGTGGCATGCAAAAGTTTGGGCACCCCTGTTCAAAATTTCTTTTACTGTGAATAGCTAAGCGAGTAAGCGATGACCTGATTACAAAAGGCATAAAGTTAAAGATGACACTTTTTAAAAATATATTTTAAGCAAGATTACATTTTTATTTCCATCTTTTACAATTTCAAAATAACAAAAAAGGAAAAGGGCCCGAAGCAAAAGTTTGGGCGCCCTGCATGGTCATTACTGAGTAGCACCCCCTTTGGCAAATACCACAGCTTGTGAACAATATTTGTAGCCAACCAACAGTCTTTCAGTTCTTGTTTGAGTAAATTTCTGGGTTCACTCATAAGTAGCAAAGTACTGACTGTGGAAATTACAAATGAGAATATTATTCGAGTCACAGAGAGCAGCAGTACCGAAACAGGCCCTTCTAATCCACGCTGACCTGTTTTTGTTGTTACTGCCTGGTTCCAACTACCTGCAACAGAGCCTCCATACACCTCCCATCCACGTCCTCACCCAAATTCCTCTTTAGTGTCTAAATCAAACCCACATCCTCCATTTCCACTGGCAGCTCATTCCACACTCTCACCAACCTCTGAGTGAAGAATTCCCCTTCAGATTCCCCGAAAATAATTCACATTCACCCTGAACGTATGTCCAATGTCAGGGTGAGAGGGAGGACGGGGCAGAGAGGGAAGACAGTAAGGGGAGGGTGTGTTCGAGTGCGGAGAGGGAAACAGAGTGAAGAGTTTATACTTAATATCTTTCAGAAAAATGTAATTGAACTTGCTGCAAACCTACTCTCCATACCCTGTACATTCTTAACCAAATTATTGATCTAGATGACAATAATGGTTGACGTTCAAAGTAAATGTTATTATCAGAGTACGTATATGTCACTACATGCAACCCTGAGATTGTTTTTCCTACAGGAACACTTAGAAAATCTTTAGAATAGTAACAGGATCAATGAAAGATCAAGTGGAGCATAGAGTTCAACAAACTGTGCAAATGCAAATATAATTAAATATCAATGAATAATGAGAGCAATGGGGTGTAACCCTGGGGAACCGCACTAGACCCGGGCCTCGAGTCCAATAAACAGCCTCCCACCATCACTCGCTGCTTCCTACCATCAAGACAACTGTGCATCCAGTGAGCCAGCTCTCCCTGGATCCCGTGTGATCTGACTTTCCACAGCAACTTACCATGTGAACGTTATCAAAGGCCTCACTGATGCCCATATCGGCCCCGATCCTGGGACAGAGGAGTCACAGATCAGAGGGCATGGATTTAAGCGGAGGATGAAGAGGTTTAGAGGGATCTGAAGAGGAGATTTGTCACTCAGAAGGTAGCTGAAATCTGGAACTCACTGCCTGAGGTGGTGGTGGAAGCAGGTCCCTTCACAACATTTACGAAGTGGATGAGCATTGAAACTGCCGAGATACAGTCGGCTGTGAACCAAGTGCTGATAAATGGGACCAGTGTAGACAGTGAGTGGATGGTCAGAACAGGTATGGCCGGCTAAAGGCCTGTTTCCGTGCTGTGTGATCCACCACTCCGGACGATGTCGCTCAATTAACGATGGTGGCACCGCAAGGCATTGATTTCAAAACTCCACACCCCTCTCCAACCTGAAATAAACCAGACTGCACCCTTTTGTCACCACTGTGAGTATCTGTTTCTGTCAAGGTAACATACAAGTTGATCACTTTTGCTAAACAACTGGCAATTGATGAAGTTTCTTCCATTAATGTTGCTGCCTTACAGCAAAACTAACCCTCTCACTGTGTCAGAATCAGTGATTAAATCAGACCCCAAACACTGTGCTTTCATCCCTGCACGTTATAACTGGAACCATCTCACTGAGGGTCTGATGGAGACATGGGATCACATCTCCTCTGCTTCTGACATTTCAAATACCCTCAGAATGGTTTTCTGATTCAGTCTGAAGGTTATGGTACATTCAGCTCATCGTCAGACCTGACAAACCATGTCCTCCCACAGCTGGTTCCACCTGTTGGTGTGTCCTCTTTCCTCCACCTCCAGGGAAGCTGCATCTCCACACAAACTCCTCACTTGAGACGAATGTCTGTACCCGTGACACAGGAAATCACATCACTGTCACTCTCCTGATACCGTGTCTGACCTGCTCACCTCCGGGTACCCTCCATCAACAAGCTTCTTCCTCAATCACCATCTGTGAGATTATATAAAAATACAATTACTGTAAAACGATCTGTCAGACAGCTCCTGTACCCCTCCATCCCGGACGATTGTTTGCTGATTAAAACTGTCTCTCCTCAGTCCCTTCCCTATTCCCTTTCCCTTTGCAAACTCCAGATACGCCAGCTGATCCGAATCCACTGTGAGGACATTTATATCTCACAGGAGGATGTAGAAACCCGTGTTGTTCTCTGATACAGAGGTCACTGACACCCCACCGCCATCCTAATCTGCAGCAACAGCCCATGACGGTGACAGCTCTTCCAGACACTGGGGCTTTGTAACAAACACCATGTTAACAGCAAGATTAGACAGCAATTCATTTGAAGAGAGAATTGCTGCTTCCTGAAAGGACACGCGAGCGTCCGATACAACGGAGCAGATCCTCCCCCGTTCACAACTTTATTTGACCCGGGTCACGGAACGTCCGATCATCCCACTTTCTCACAACAGCAGCCCCACCCCCCATCCCCCCCGACTACAGTCCACCCATAACCTCTACCTACACACAAACAGACAGATCCCCTTCACCCCAAACCCCTCCCAGCCTGGGAACCACAACTAACTGATCCCACAGCCCGGGCTCGGGCGCAAAGCTAAAACCGGGGCTGCGGGACCGGAGAGCCCGGAGCCTCCAGCCGTCCGGCAGAGCTCGTTCCCGACACTTTTCATAGAAACATAGAAAACCTACAGCACGATACAGGCCCTTCGGCCCACAAAGTTGTGGTTCCACGGCAGCCGGCCCCTGATTTCCACAACCCCGAGATCAGACCCTTCTTCACGGACGCCTGAATAGAAGAACCGCCGGAGACAGCTACGGTCGGCACTGCGCCTCCGTTTAGCAGGAGGTTCTGGGCTGCACCAGCCGTGGCCGGTGGTCCCTACAGAGGGACACTGGCCGGAGGCGGGAGGGACAACGGAGAGGTAAATCACAAACACGACAAAGTCTGCAGATGCTGGAAATTCAGAGCAACACACACAAAATGCTGGCGGGACTCAGCAGGCCGGGCAGCCTCTATCATAGAGAAAAATCAAACTCCTACCCCCGCATAAAAAGGAACGTCATCCCAATCATCAACCCCCAAATCCACCCCTCCCGCACAAAAGGGAATAATATCATCGATTTCCCCTCCCCCCCAAAAAAAACCCTACCCCGCACAACTGCGGAGGAGTCGATGTCACCAGTGTCGAGGCGGCCGCATTGGGAGCAGCGGACACAACGGGCGACCCCGGAAGATTCACAGGTGAAGTGTCGCCTCACCTGGAAGGATGTTTGGACAACGGAGAGAGTTCGGCCGTCCGGCCCTTTCACTGTGACACCTCGAACTCCACATCAAATCCGTCCAAACGAATCTGGGCAAACTTTAATGACCAATAAATATAATTCCTCTCAGCGATCAGCTGTCTGAATGATCCCCTGACTCTGAGAGGAAGGGGTATCTATGGTCCACACTGTCAGGGTGTTGAGTTTACCAGGAGACAAAGACTGCAGGGACGAGAGGTTCTCTGTTGACTAATACACTGTGTGTGGACCCCGCTGGCAATTCTGGTGTTGTGACCCGAATCGAGACAAACACCACGCTGCCCACTCCACCAACAACACGGCACAGCCGACACATACCAGGGGACTTTACATCCCACAACACTGGATTCAGTGATGAAACCCGTGATTAATGTTGTTGTCCCACTGAAAGGTCCATTAAGGTGCTTTTAAATGCCAGCCCTCTCCCACGGGTGACGTCACACAGCTCCTCCCCCACACGCCTGACGTCACACATGTGCTCCCCACACCGGGATCTGCCCTCACGTGCGCTGTGTCTTACGTCACCCACGCGCTGCTGTGCTCGAGCTTAGGTTGAACGGCTGGGCTAATAATCACGTGACCAGCCCCCTCCCTCACTGCTGTCAGCGGAGGATTCAGGAGCTGCGCTATTCCCATTGGTGCGGAGCGATGCCAATCACAGGTTACAACCAGTCGCGGAGGCGGACAAGCCGAGTGGGCGTTACCCCCGCTGAGTCCGTCTCCCGCTCAGGCGCCGACCGCCTCCTCAGAGCGGAGAAAACCTCAAAGTAAATGTCCGCTTTCTGATTTATTTCCATTTCCCTCCGAGGGAAGTTGGGGCGTTTGTGAAGCGTCTCCTGCGGCCGGAGTCTGATGTATCGCTGAGAGGTAGGAGGAGACCGCTCGGCCCGTCGGTTTGATGCCGGTTCCCCGGGGAGGGAGGGAGAGGGGGGATTTTATTGAAAGGATGAAGATGGTGAGAGACGGGGCGGACAGGATGTTTGTCCCGGTGGGACAGGAGGGGCTCATCTGTGGAAATGTCTGAGCCCACGGTGGTGTCGAGCGGAGGGATTCACCACATTGGGGGCAAACACTGTCAGACTGTTGCCCTGCAAGCTGGGCCGATGGTCCGGGCAAAGTGACAATTATTTGTGCTTTGTTGAGATTGTACCTGGAATATGGTGTAAAATCCCGCTCCCCATACTAACACGGGTTATACAGACCAAAGAACAAACTGCCGGAGGAACTCAGTGGGTCGGGCAGCATCTGTGGAGGGAAATGGACCGTCAACATTTCGGGCCGAGACCCTCCCTCTGGACTGAGAGTGGACGGGAAATAGTCAGAGAAAAGAGGTGAGGGGTGGGGATGGGGCAAGAGCTGGGGAGCGATAGGTGGATCCAGGTGAGAGGGGAGATGGGAAGGTGGAAATAGTGACAGGGATGGGAGGTGAGTGGTTGGGGCAACACGGGGCTGCAGAAGATGGAAATTAATTCCATAGAGGATTAACAAAGAGGTTAGAGAGTATTTGTTATAGAGAGTGCAATGAAGATTCACCAGACTGATCCCTGGAGTGGTGGGGTCATCATATGAAGAAAGATCAAATGCGATAACCCTTTCATTTAGAGAATCGAGGACTGAGAGGTGAACACATTGAAGTGCACAACATCATTACCGGTTGAACCAGGGATCCCAGTCTCTGAAACAGGGTGTGGAATGTCCGGGACTGAGATGAGGGGAAATGTCTCCACTCCGAGGGTTTGAATAGATAGATAGATAGATAGATAGATAGATAGATAGATAGATAGATAGATAGATAGATAGATAGATAGATTCTTTATTCATCCCCATGGGGAAATTCAACTTTTTTTCCAATGTCCCATACACTTGTTGTAGCAAAACTAATTACATACAATACTTAACTCAGTAAAAAAATATGATATGCATCTAAATCACTATCTCAAAAAGCATTAATAATAGCTTTTAAAAAGTTCTTAAGTCCTGGCGGTTGAATTGTAAAGCCTAATGGCATTGGGGAGTATTGACCTCTTCATCCTGTCTGAGGAGCATTGCATCGATAGTAACCTGTCGCTGAAACTGCTTCTCTGTCTCTGGATGGTGCTGTGTAGAGGATGTTCAGAGTTTTCCATAATTGACCGTAGCCTACTCAGCGCCCTTCGCTCAGCTACCGATGTTAAACTCTCCAGTACTTTGCCCACGACAGAGCCCGCCTTCTTTACCAGCTTATTAAGACGTGAGGCGTCCCTCTTCTTAATGCTTCCTCCCCAACACGCCACCACAAAGAAGAGGGCGCTCTCCACAACTGACCTATAGAACATCTTCAGCATCTCACTACAGACATTGAATGACGCCAACCTTCTAAGGAAGTACAGTCGACTCTGTGCCTTCCTGCACAAGGCGTCTGTGTTGGCAGTCCAGTCTAGCTTCTCATCTAACTGTACTCCCAGATATTTGTAGGTCTTAACCTGCTCCACACATTCTCCATTAATGATCACTGGCTCCATATGAGGCCTAGATCTCCTAAAGTCCACCACCATCTCCTTGGTCTTGGTGATATTGAGACGCAGGTAGTTTGTAAATCCCCACCACAGAGGGCAGTGAAGACTCAGTGATCGTCCTCACATAAAACTGAGGCCGGCAGATGTGTGGAGACCGAAGGGGTCGAGGAAATGAGGATCGGACGGAAACATGTGGCTGAGATGGAAGAGCAGCTGTCATCTTGTTGATGGTTTGAGGGGCTGAATGGCCACCACCTCCTGTTTCTCACCGGAAGTTTCAGTGTTCCTGTCCAGTGAAGCCAGAGGAATGTGAATGGAAATTAGAAACATAGAAAAACTACAGCAGTATAATGGCCCTTCGGCCCACAATGCTGTGCTGAGTATGTCTTCACTTTACAAATTACCTTGGGTTACACATAGCTCTCTATTTTTCTAAGCTCTATGTCCATGTCCAGGACTCTCTTAAAAGACCCTATCGTCCCCGCCTCTTCCACTGTCGCCGGCATCCCATTCCACACACTCACCACTCTCTGTATAAAAATCTTACCTCTGACATCTCCTCTGTACCTACTTCCAAGCACCTTCAAACTGTGGGAGAAAGCCTCTGTCAGTCCACACGATCAATGCACCTTCAAACTGTGGGAGAAAGCCTCTGTCAGTCCACACGATCAATGCACCTTCAAACTGTGGGAGAAAGCCTCTGTCAGTCCACACGATCAATGCATCTTCAAACTGTGGGAGAAAGCCTCTGTCAGTCCACACGATCAATGCCTCTCATCACCTGATACACCTCTATCAGGTCACCTCTCATCCTCCATCACTCCTAGGAGAAAAGGCCGAGTTCACTCTACCAACTCTCATAAGACATGCTCCCCAATCCAGACAACATCCTTGAAAATCTCTTCGGCACCTTTTCTATGGCTTCCACATCCTTTCTGTAGTGAGGCGACCAGAGGTGAGCACAGTACTCCAAGCTGGGTCTGACCAGGGTCCTATATAGTTGCAACATTACCCCTCGGCTCCTAAATCCAATTCCTCAATTGATGAAGGCCAATACACCGTACGCCTTCTTATCTACAGCATCAACCTGCGCAGCTGCTTTGAGGGTCCTATGTTCCCGGACCCCAAGATCCCTCTGACCCTCCACGCTGCCAAGAGTCTTACCATTAATACTATATTCCGCCATCATATTTAACCTACTTCACACTTATCTGGGTTGAACTCCATCTGCTACTTCTCAGCCCAGTTTTGCATTCTATCAATTTCCCACTGTAACCTCTGACAGCCCTCCACACTATCCACAACACCCCCAACCTTTGTGTCATCAGCAAACTTTCTAGCCCATCCCTCCAACTCCTCATCAAGGTCATTTATAAAAATCACGAATGTTAATGTCCTAGAACAGATCCCTGAGGCACTCCACGGGTCACCGGCCTCCATGCAGAATATGACCCGTCTACAACCACTCTTTGCCTTCTGTTGGCCAAGCCAGTTCTTGGATCCCATGCCTCCTTACTTTCTCAATAAGCCTTGCAATTACAGATTGTAACACAATCATCTTCACCCAGAACAGAACACACTCGAGCTCCTGTGGAACCCACTGATTATGCCCCAGTTCTCACTGACATGCTGCCGTCACACTGTACAGTCTTCCTGAAATAAAAAATTCTGCCCTATTTAAGCTCGTTTATTGCAACATCATAGAACTGTTGCCTACTCCCCTCGCTCTGAACATTGAGCCACCAGCAGGGGTATTTACAACTTTTTCAAACATTGGTTGAGATTCACATTTTTAAGAATTATATATATTTATTTGTGATTTGTTTTTATGCTTTGACATCCTGATGAAACAGAGTTCTGACACCCATCAGTCCTGTAATGTGTGAAAATTTAAACACATTCTCCCTCCCACTCACCCGATGTTCCTCTCCGCTGAACTGACGGTCATTTATAAAAATCACGAAGAGTAGGAGTCCCAGAACAGATCCCTGAGGCACACCACTGGTGACCGAATTAGTGTTTATGAACATAAAATGATTTAAATGAACCCCGCACGATTCCTATTTGTGCCTGCGTTCTCTGTCAGACCGGGTTGGGAATTTAACCCGTAAATCTTTGACCCGGGGTGGGGGGCATGGAGGAATTGGACGGGAAAAGTACGGAGGGAAAATTGAAAATGTTGCTGGTGTAAGTATGAAATAATGTGGGGGAAACGGCGGTGGGTCGGCAGGGGCGAGGAACTGTCACCGGGTCACGTGGGAGACCATCCACCGTCACGTGATCCCATTTTGCCGCGGAGCTGCAGCATTTGCAGTTTCGTTTCCGAGGCCCCGCCCACCGTCCTGATGACGCGCAATTCACATCGCGCATGCTCAGTCCTGGATTGCCCGTGTTGTTTCCAGTTCTTTGTTGAAGGTTTCTGCGGTGGGATCGGGATCGAGAGCAGGTCCTCGCCCCCCGGGTCGAAGAGCTGGGAAAGGATTATCCTTTCGGTGAGTATTGAAGCCGGTCCGGAGCGGAGAGGTCTGATGTTGGGCAGTGAGTCCCTTTAACTTTCCCGAACTCAAACAAGAGAAAATCTGCAGATGTTGGAAATGCGAGCAACGAGCACAAAATGCTGGAGGGACTCATCAGACCGGGCAGAATCCAGGAAAAGAGTACAGTCTACATTAGCGGCCGAAACCCTTCGGCAGCACTGGAGAATAAAAGGTGGGGGTGGGGAGGGAGAGAGAAACACAAGGTGATCGGTGAAGCCTGAAGGGGGAGGGGATGAACTTTCCCGAACTGGCGGCCTCGCCTCGCTTCCTTCACAGAATCTGCTGAGGTCGGTCCGGGTTGTGAGACCTTCACACCGAACCGCCTGAGATGAGCCGCCGCTCAGCCCCTGTTGTTCTGATCCTATTAGCAGGATGAAGTAAAACATGTTTCTATACTGTTACTGACAGAGAATCGTATAATTTGTGTTCCGTGTGTTATCTGAATGTACTTGCCTGTGATGCTGCCACAAGTCAGTGTTTCTCTGTCCCTGTACCTTCCCGTACTTGCACACTTGGCAATAAATTCAACAGGACCTGAGAAATCTCAGTGATATTTGATTAGTGATGATCATCTTGGCAGCTCGGTAGGTGGAATGTATGAGACAGTACACTGTTAAATGCAAAACCCTGAACAGTGTTGCTGATCAGAGGGATACGCTTCACTAAACTCAGAGAAATTTCTTTAACCAGAGTGTGGTGAATTTGTGGAATTAGCAGAGGCATCTGTGGAGGCCAGGTTTGGGGTATGTAAGACGGAGATTGATAGGTTGTTTTTGCATTCCCCCTCCCCCCACTACTTTCAAATCTCTTACTATCTTTCCTTTCAGTTAGTCCTGACGAAGGGTCTCGGCCCGAAACGTCGACAGTGCTTCTCCTTATAGATGCTGCCTGGCCTGCTGTGTTCCACCAGCATTTTGTGTGTGTTGTTGTTTGAATTTCAAGCATCTGCAGATTTCCTCGTGTTTGATAGGTTGTTGATTGGTTACGGTGAGAAGGCCGGGGAGTGGGGCTGAGGAGTGAAAAAGGGTCAGGCATGATTGAATGCCGGAGCAGACTCGATGGGCCAAACGGCCTAATTAGGCTCGTATGTCTGAATCGGTTTATTGTCGGGGAGACCCACCCACGGTTACGTGATCCCGTTCTCCGCTCTCACTTTGCCGCAGAGCTACTGCAGTGCGGTTTTTCCGAGACCCCACCCCCCGGGTCTGGTGACGTGAGAATCACACTGCGCATGCTCACCGTCTGCAGTGATTTTTAGCCCGCTGAGTTCATTCACCAGTTTGCGTCGATATTGATTTGCAGCAGCGGCAGATTCTCTCTTGTTGGGGAAATCGGTTGTTGGCCAGTGAGTCCCGTTAACTTCCCGAACTGGTGGCTTTGCCTCGCTTCCTGGAAATCCTCCAAAGTTTGTTTACTTCAGATAAGCCGTTTCTGAGCCTGATGATACTGTTGTATCTTCTCCCTAATTGGGGTGGGTGAGAAAGGAGAATGTCTCGGGTTGTGGGGATCTTCGATTTCACCGAGGGAGCGGGAAGTCCAGAAAGTGTTCATGTAGGGGAGACTGGTTTCTGTGATGAGCTGATCTGTGTCAGTAACTCTGCAGTTCCTTGCAGTCACGGGTAAAGCAGTGGCCATACCAAGGCGTGAAGTATCCGGATGGGAAACTTTTTATGGTGCATTGATAAAATTTGGTGAATGGCAAAGTTATGGTTTGTTCTAGCTTTGTCATTTCGAGATCTTTTACATAGTGGTATGGTGGCGAGCATTTGGTCCATAATGATAGACAAAGGAGCTCGTTAAACTCAACGGTTTTATTGTGATAAACATAAACATACTGGGCACCGTGACCCGGAGAGTGAACCCAACCAGTCTCGTACAGACAGGGGGAGGTGACCATCACACACCCCGGTTACAGTTAGTGTGACCCAAAAATACACAATCAGATAATTATGTAGCCCGAGCTAAAATGTAACAATAAATGACTGGAATTTCCCATCATAAACCCACAAAAGCATTTTAACACAAGAACAATGAACAGTGCTAGTCAAAGGAATGCAGAGCCAAGTTGTCCACCACAATCACCGTGCCCCCTGGAGCAGCACAGTACTGAATCTTTAATTCAGTATCTTGTATTGCTGGAGGACCATCAGTGATTGTTCTTGATCCCTTCTCCCACCTGGTTCCATCTGTTCATTCCCTGCTCATCTGGGTCAGCCTCTGTCCAGCCTGCATCCCATCACCTCAATCATATATATCAACCATCTTGTTGAATCTCTGTCCAGCCTGTATCCCACTCCCTCAATGATATATATCAACCATCTTGTTCAACCTCTGTCCAGTCTGTATCCCACCACCTCAATGATATATATCAACCGTCTTGTTGAATCTCTGTCCTGCCTGTATCCATATATATCAATCATCTTGTTCAGCCTGTCCAGTCAGTATCCCACCACCTCAATGATATATATCAACCATCTTGTTCAACCTCTGTCCAGACTCTATACCACCAACTCAATGATATGAATCAACCATCTTGATAAACTTCTGCCCAGCCTGTATCCCATTGCTGCAATGATATATTTCAACAATCTCTCCTACAGACTTTGTATTCATTGTGAAATTTTGTTTTGCATCGTTTCCAGAATTGTTTTTTTTTAATAGCTAGGGCTGCCAGAGGTTTAATTGAACACAGCATGTGGCAGGGTAAAATCAGCCATTTCAATCTTAGTTTCACCGTTACAAAATGGCTGCAGTGTTAATTGTCATCATAATGGAACTCATAGCATCTGATGTTGAGTTTGTTATTTCCTTTTTCGGTTATTTTTGGTGAGCCTCTGTTTCCAGGGTAACAACCCACCAGGAAGAGTTGCAGATTTTTATCGCTCTGTGGTCACCGCCTCTCAATGAAAAGACCGCAGCCTCAGGGGCAAATGTAACAGAATGATAGTGGGAGGAAAGGATGCTTTGTGCATTGTCTGTATGGGATGTATTACACCAGGGTCAGAATGAACTCAGATCTAACAGAGTGGTTGGGGTGGGATGGTATTTACAGTTTAGGGCGGCAATCAGTTACTATCTGTGCATTAAAATGAAGAGGGAGAAAATACTACAGCTGCAGGAAATTTAAAGTAAGGAGGAGAAAATACTGGAAACGCTCAGCAGATCGGCAGCAACTTGGACAGTCTCAGTTCTGGAACTGGGTCTTCCACCATTTGTCCTTTCAGAGATGTAATCTGATGTACTGGGTTCCCAGCATTTTCTACTTTGTAGTTTTACATTTTGTTCCTGCTGCACTGCAGGAAACATGGCAGCCAGCTGTGCTGGGCAAGATCCCATACAGCGATGACATAGGGATCAAATGTGCTCGGTTTAGCAGCTGGAGTCAGGCTGAAGTGTATCTGCATCCTCTATACAGACCGGGGAACCAGCCTGGGCATTGGCCCCGGCAGAGGGTCATTAGGTTCCAGTTCCACCTTAGTCTGTGAATCGGAAATGGCAGGAACACCACGGCAAATTGCCAGCACCAAAGCGTCTTTGTATGGGTGATGATATTGGGCTGGTGACTCTGAGGATATGGAACTGGCTTATAAGGCAACAGGTGTCAATGAATTTCAAAGACATCTTGGTCAGTTTTGGAGAGGGGCTGAGGAATGGCAAATGGTTTTCTACTTGGACAAGTGAGAGATGGTGCATTTTGGACAGTCAAACTAGGTGGGACTGGTATAGTGAATGGGAGGGCACCGAGTGTTGTGGAACAGAGCAACCTGGGAGTACAAGAGTACAGTCACTGAAAGTGGATGTGCAAATATAGAGGGTGAAGAAGAAGGCTTTAATCATGCTAGCCTTCATCAGACTGGGCACTGAGTTCTGGATTATGGGCATTATATTGTTGGTGCGGCTACACAGTATTATGTACAGTTGTGCTCAACCTACTGTAGAAAATATATTATCAAGCTGGAGAGGGCGCAGAAGAGATTGCTGAAGATGTTGCCTGGGCTTGAGGGCCGAGTCTAAGGAAGCGTTTGGCTAAGCTGGATCTTTATTCCAGAGGAGAATTAGGGTGACATTGTAGGAGTTTGTGAAATCAAGAAAGACTTTAGATATGTGGTTGGTCATGGTTTTTACCCAGGATTCAAGATTCAGAATTGTTTGATGTCATTCCAGTAACAAGTGTAAAGGAGAACAAAATGTTAGAGACCACAATAATAAACCAAACACAATACATAAAGTATGATAGTTTAAAAACATTGATCGTACAGCCAGAGGGAGGTGACCATCACACACCCCAGTTACAGTTAGTGTGACCCAGAAATACACAAGCAGATAATTGTGTCGCCCGAGCTAAAATGTAGCAATGAATGACTGGAATTTCCCATCATAAACCCAGAAAAACATTACACAAAAACAATGATCAGTGCTAGTCAAAGGAATGCAGGTCCAGGCTGGAGGAGCAACACCTCATACACCGTCTGGGTAGTCTCCAGCCCCTTGGCACGAACATTGGATTCTCCAACTTCTGGTAATTCCCTCACTCTCCCTTCCCCCATCCCAGTTTCACTCTGCCTCCTCCTCCAGCTGCCTATCACCTCCCTCATGATTCCACCGCCTTCTACTACCCAAAGTGATTTCCCCCTACACATTCCTTCTTCACCTTTCCTGGCTATCCCCTCCCCCACCCCTTGATCTTTCCTCTTACTGGTTTTTCAGCTGGCACCTACCAGCCTCCTCCATCCCACCCTACCCCCCACGTTCTTTATAGGGCCCCTGTCCGCTCCCTCTTCTGTCCTGATGAACAGTCTCAGCCCAAAACATTGACTGCTTGTTTCCAAAGATATTTCAGCTTTTCAAGCTTCCCGGTGAGCAGTCTGGCTGAATTTCCCCAAGTATTGACTTGTTGGATCTTCTTGCTGTCCAATGAACTCTTAACACTTTCTTCCAGCAACCAAGTTCAAAGACGTTGATTCTTCTATATTCAGCCTTACTAATAATCCAGCTCTCACAGCCATACATCACAACTGGAAATACTATAGACTGGACTCTACTGTTCTTGGTAGACAACGTTATATCTCTGCGTTTAAGTATTTTTTCTAAATTCCCATTGCTGCCCTCCCCAGAAGTAAGCGTTGTTTAATATTGTGGTTGCATTTACCATCTATAGAAATCTTTGAATTGAAGAAGACAAAATCTGCCACTGCTTCCACTTCCTTTCCATTGATTACCACAGAGTTAACAGGATTGGCTGGTTTTCTTAATATTGAGCAGAAAGCCAGCTTTCCACTTTCTTCTTTCACTTTGCTTAGAAGCTTCCTCAGATCCTCCTCACTTTCAGTGATTAGAATAGTATCACCTGCATATCTGAAGTTGTTAATATTCTTTCTGGTAATTTTGACTGCAACATTTTGAGTCCTCTCGACCAGCATTCCTCATATGTTCAGCATATAGATTAAATAAGCAGGGTGACAATATGCAGCCTGGTCATACTCCTTTCCAAATCTTGAACCAGTTTGTTGTTCTGTGTCGTTCTAACTGTTGCTTCTTGATCTTTGTACAAGTTTCTCATAAGGCAGAACAGATGTCCAGGTATTCCCATTTCTTTAAGGATTTGCCATAGTTTATTATGGACCACACTGCTGAAGGCTTTAGAGTAGTCAATAAAACATAGATAAATACTTTTCTGAAATTCTCGCGATTTCTCCATCATCCAGCGTAGGTTAGCAATTTGGTCTCTGGTGCCTCTGCCTCTTCTAAAAGCAGCTTCTATCTGGCAGTTCCTGTTCCATATATTGCTAGGGTCTTGCTTGCACAATCTTTAGCATTACCTTCTAGCACGTGAAAACTTTCGGTAATTTGAACAATACTTTACATTTCCATTCTTGGGTATTGGGATAAAAACGGATCTTAATCCAGCCTAAAAGTCATTGTTGTTTATATTTTCCCAGATCTGCTGGAAAATTGCATGCAACACATATACAGCATCACCTTTTAGAATTTTCAACAATTTTACAGAAATCCTGTCACATCCTGCAGCCTTATTATTGGCAATGTTTTCTATCACCCATTCGACTTCACTTTCCAGAATGTCTGGCTCTAGATCGATGAGGGAGTCATTGCAGGTGTCTTCACTGTTGGATCTTTCTGCAATTCTTCTGTGTGTTCCTGCCATCTCCCTTTGATGTCCTTTGCTTCTGTAAGGTCCTTCCCTTCTTTGTCTTTTCCTACGCTCATTTTACATGAAATTTTCCTTTGATTTCTCTAATCTTCTGCAACAGATCTCTTCTTTTTTTCCAATTCTTTTGGCTTCTTCAGCTTCAGTGCATCGCTCCTTTAAGTAAGTTTCCTTATATTTCCTTGCTATCTTCTTGAAATTTGTGTTCAGTTGGAGGTCTTTGTACCAATCTCCATTTACTCCCTAGAATGTCGGAGAGTGAGCAGTGACCTTACAAAAGTGTTTAAATTTGAAGGAATGTGTAACTGAATCACACTTTTTTATTTGTGTAATTCAGGTCATTGCCAGCAGGTGGGGCTTTCTTCCACGCAGACGAGACAAGCAGACGGTAATCAACCAACGACAGAGTCAGAATGGACACAGGTATGCTCACTGGCCTCTTTCTCATTAAAACTCTGTCATCATGGTATACGTGTAGTCAAATCATCAATAATTCAGAGGGATAAACTTGGACGATAAAGGGGCAGAGAGAAAGTACCATCAAACGGGGTCATTGTTCCAACTGGTAAAGCGTCCATGAGCATTGGAACAATTCACCAGGTCCAGCGTGGGGACCTAACGAGGGGATTGATCGAATCGCTCCGCTCACCACACAAATCTTCACCTGAGTGAAAGGAGAAGGAGCCCCTGAATAAGGTGGGAGTGGGTAACACTCAGACAGGAATACAACAGCGGGCAATGTAACAGTCAAGGGAACAGATAGAATTTCCGTCATCATTTGGTACGCCCTGATGTGGGAAATGCCTCCGACAGCCATTGAGAGAAACAGATGTTGTTTTCTGTTTGGAAGGGCAATGTTGAATTCTCCCCAGATTAACGGGTTGTTGCACAATGGAGGTGAGGGGAGTTCCCGGTGTTTGTTTTCTGTGGCCGAGTTAAAGAACGTTATATTGAGGGTGGACGGGCTGGGTGCAGGAGACAGTGAACAAGAGAAATTGTACACAGGGAATCGGGGGTGGGGGCTACTGAAGCAATGAAATGTCCTTGGCGAATAGGATTAAAGTAAAACAAAATAATAAGTGGAGAGGGCACCGTACAAAATGCTGGAGGAACTCAGCAGGTCAGGAAGCACCTATAGAGAAAAAATAACCTTCAACGTTTCGGGCTGAGAATCTGTAAATTGATTTCAAAGTCGTCTTGGGTACATAAAATGGAGTCAGCACTAGAGGAGCGTTGTTCTGGCTGAAGGTCTGTGACCAGTAGTGTTCGCAAGGATCACTGTTTCGCCATGTGTCGTGTGTGTGAATCAAATAGGTTAATCATATGATATACTGTGTGGACTTATTCATTGATTTACAGAGTTGGCGGAGTTGAGTATATTTGGGACTGTTGTCAAAGTGTTCAGCATCCAGTTAGAAATAGGAACAGAGAGTCACCAAGTACAGATAATTCAGGCAAATGTGAGAAGTTGCATTTTGAGAGGTCAAATTCGCGAGCAATGTGCACAGTGAATGTTGGGACTGATAATAAGATTGATGTACTGTCGGGTCTTGTGATGGGTATGCACAGCTCCCTGAAGGTGGCAACACAATTGGTAGTGTGCTAACGATGAGTTGAGGTATTTGTTAAAGTTAGACTGTAACTGGATACACGTTGGTTAAGAGACAATTTCAGTATTGTGCACAAATCGAGAATGATGTGGAGGGTCTGTAGAGGGTGCAGACGAGTTTCACCACAAAAACCTGAGGTAACAGGTTTAAATTTAGATGGTAAAGTTTAAAGGGGATTTAGGATGCATGTTTTCCACAGAGAGTGATCGGTGTCTGGATTGAGCTGCCGAGGGAGGGACTGGAAACAGATACTCAGCAGCATCGGAGAGGCATTTGAACTCATGAGTAGGCTGGGAATGGAGGGATATTGACCATGTTCCTGAAGATGGGATTGGTTTAAATTGGCATTGTGCCCACATACACATGGTATATCTACTATTTTATGTTCTATGGCTGACTACAGATCTGAACTCCGCCATCTCCGCCTTCCTGACAAATTGTGACGAACACCAACTGTTCCAGTTGACGAGATTCTACATGGAGCGACTGGAGCAGGCGATTGAGGAGGGTGTGGAGGGAGTCGGTTTCATGTTAACTCATGATCATCATTTCAATGAGCGAGAGTATCACGTAAGTGGTTGGAACATAGGCTGAGTGTAGATTCTACTGAATCAATCACAGACCGACAGAACTGGTGTAACGGCACCTCTGGGCAGTGAAAATCCTGTAATGCTTGTGGTGAACATCAAGAAAAGAGTTTTCATCTGCGGAAACCCTGAACTTTAATTAACCAATAAAAGCCTCTCTCCAGTTTTCTGATCACATTCATTTATAGACAGATTAGGATACAGGCAATGATTGAGAGGTGAATTTAGTGATGTGACACTTGCTGGACATTGCTAGTGGACAGAGAACCACTCTACACCACTCTTTCTGACATCACACCATGTTCCCAATGTTCAACCTTAGTGGCCATTCACCAATTTGTGTTCTCCTGATGACCCACGGGTTTCCCACAAATCAAATATATAGTGACATATTTCTCAGCTCATTCTCAGTCTACCTTCAACCCTATTTTCAACTCGGGCAACACTGACCCGTCTCTCATTTGAACTGCTGACCCTTTCTTTATCAATATCCCAACATGCCTCATGTTTCTGTTACCTTCTGTTCCTTGTGACTTTCAGTTTGAGTTTGTAATTACCACAGCATATACTGTTAACATGGAAAGTGCAACATTAGTGCCACTGAAAATATTCCAAACATCTACAGCTAACATAGAATTACAAAGAAACGAACTGGTCCTCGTGCTACTGGAGTGCATTCACCTATTGCCACCCAGAATGAATATTAGTGAGGAGCCACACACTATACTGAACATGACATTCCACGTGAGGCAGCTGACAATTTCAGTCCAAACTTCTTACTCAACATTACCACCAGTCGGCTTTGGTCTGTCACACACGCACAATAGTCCTGAGTTTGCTGGCTGCTCCTCACTGCCAGTTTCCAGCTGTTGGCTTTGGTCTGTCACACACGCACAATAGTCCTGAGTTTGCTGGCTGCTCCTCACTGCCAGTTTCCAGCTGTTGGCTTTGGTCTGTCACACACGCACAATAGTCCTGAGTTTGCTGGCTGCTCCTCACTGCCAGTTTCCAGCTGTTGGCTGGCACTGGACCCCTCATGGAGCCTGGCAGTGAAGGGTGAAGCTGCTGCGGTTCACCAGGGATTACCCTGGCGAAAATCAACAGTGACCCCGTCATAGTTACACCTAGTCATAGTCATCAAACCCTACAGTACAGCAACAGGCTCTTCTGCCCATCTAGTCCACACCGACCTATTATCTGCTTAGTCCCATTGATCTGAACCCGGACTGGAGACGTCCATAACTCCCCCATTGAATGAACTTATCCAAACTGATCTTAAATAATCAACTCGAATGTACATCGACTAATTAAGATGGCAGCACGTTCCGTGCTCTGCAGCAACCTCTGAGTGAACAAGTTCCCTCTCATATTGCCTTTCACCTGTCATCATTACCCTATGATCTCTAATTCCAATCCCACCCAAACTCAGTAATAAATGCATTTTCGCACTAACTCTCTCTATACCTTTTATAAACGTGTATATCTCTTTCACATCTCTCATGGTCCTCCTACACTTTATGGAATAATGTCCTAACCTATTCACACTTTCTCTATATCTCAGATCCTCAACTCCTGGTATTTTAATCTGTATTTTATTCTGCATTCGTTCAATCTTATTGATATCATTCCGGGAGGTAGATGTACACATTGCTTCAAATTAGCCTCTGCAACATCAACTTCGACGTAATATCCCAACTTCTGTATTCAATATTTTGATTTATGAAGCCCCATGTCCAAAAAGCTTTACAACGTCATCTACCTTCGACAACACTTTCAAGAAATTTTGGATCTGTATCACTTTGCAGGATCTCATCACACTTCCTACTCTTGTCATTGGTACCAACGTGGACCAAGACCTGCTCATCCTGCCCTTAAGAAACTTTCAGAGTCGATACGAGATATTACTGCCCTTGGCAAGACACCATCCAAAAATCCTGTTCTCGTAAATAGAATCTCCAGTCTGTTCTCCTGACATTGAACTCCCCCTGTCAGTGCAGATCAGCAATTCTCATCCCTTCTGAGTCACAAAGCCAAACTCAGAGCCAGAGGCATAATCACCGTGGCTTTCCTCTGTGAGACCATACCCCGAAACAGAAATCCGTATACCAGTTACAAGGAGTTTCCTGTAGTGGCTGCCTGTTCCCTTCCCCCTCCTGACAGTCACCCAGTTTCCTGTGTTCTGCGCCTTGGGTATAGCTCCCTCCCTGTAAAGTCTGTCAGTCAACCTCTCAGTCTCCCGAGTGATCCCGGGTTTATCCAGCTCCAGCTCCAATTCCTCAGCACAGTCTGTAAGAAGCTGCAGCTGGATGAAATTCCTGAAGGTGCAGTTGTCAGGGACACTGGAGGTCTCCCTGACTTGCCGCACCCTGTAGGAAGAGCATCCCACTATGCTGTCTGGCATTCCCACTGTTCTAACAGTGAAACAGAGAAGGGAAATATTACCCAAGATCGACCTAAATCCTCCGCCTCTCCTCACTGAACCCTCTCTGACACAAAGCCTCAATAACCTACCTATCTCTGGCTCACTCACACTATGTCTGCTCCTTTTAAACCTTGCCAAGTGGATAAGTACCCCGCAATCTGTGGCGTTCAGAAAGTCATCACTGGCCATGCTAACTTCTTTTAAATTCTTTTTCCTGCTACGAACAATTGCTGTCAGTAATCTGTGACGAGCAGAATGTGCTGGGTCAGTCCATGTTCAGGGTAGATTTGAACCCATCCCTCCGCTCCTCAATATATTCCCCATTGTTCATTACAGAGCGTGACTGACCTCGCGGAGAAGGGAAAACGAGCGGGCGCTTCCAAACTCCTCCTGGATCTGGTGATGGAAAAGGGCTCCAGGGCCCGGAGGGTGATGTGGGAATCCTTTGTGAAACTACATCACCATTTACCAAAGCTGAGCAGAATATTGAAGGAAATACGGGAACGAGGTACGGTGAACAGTACACTGTGTGTTACAGATGTAAATGCTGATGAATTTACAGTATTACACAGAACAGACTTCATGCAGGTTACTCTGTTTCACCAGGTGACGGCCAGTTCGCCTACATGGACACTGAGCGGGGTTTATCTGAAGTGCCCGCGCATCTGAAAGGTAAGTGATGGACTGGAAAGCTCAAAGCCTTTATTTAACTTTGAGAGTCTGAATACCTGTCTTTAGAGGCCTGTTTAGAGACAGTCAGAGTCTGGGAGACAGGTTTTTGTTGTTATTTCACTCTGAGAGTCTGAATACGTCTCTTTAGAGGCCTGTTTAGAGACTGTCAGAGTCTGGGAGACAGGTTTTTGTTGTTATGATAGATGGATAGATAGATAGATAGATACTTTATTCATCCCCATGGGGAAATTCAACTTTTTTCCAATGTCCCATACACTTGTTGTAGCAAAACTAATTACATACAATACTTAACTCAGTAAAAAATATGATATGCATCTAAATCACCGTCTCAAAAAGCATTAATAGCTTTTAAAAAGTTCTTAAGTCCTGGAGGTAGAATTGTAAAGCCTAATGGCATTGGGGAGTATTGACCTCTTCATCCTGTCTGAGGAGCATTGCATTGATAGTAACCTGTCACTGAAACTGCTTCTCTGTCTCTGGATGGTGCTATGTAGAGGATGTTCAGAGTTATCCATAATTGACCGTAGCCTACTCAGCGCCCTTCGCTCAGCTACCGATGTTAAACTCTCCAGTCGTTTGCCCACGACAGAGCCCGCCTTCCTTACCAGCTTATTAAGACGTGAGGCGGCCCTCTTCTTAATGCTTCCTCCCCAACATGCCACCACAAAGAAGAGGGCACTCTCCACAACTGACCTATAGAACATCTTCAGCATCTCACTGCAGACATTGAATGACGCCAACCTTCTTAGGAAGTACATTCGACTCTGTGCCTTCCTGCACAAGGCATCTGTGTTGGCAGTCCAGTCAAGCTTCTCGTCTAACTGTACTCCCAGATACTTGTAGGTCTTAACCTGCTCCACACGTTCTCCATTAATGATCACTGGCTCCATATGGGTCCTAGACCTCCTAAAGTCCACCACCATCTCCTTTGTCTTGGTGATATTGAGACGCAGGTAGTTAGAGTTGCACCATATCACAAAGTCCTGTATCAGTTTCCTATACTCCTCCTCCTGTCCATTCCTGACACACCCCACTATGGCCGTGTCATCAGCGAACTTCTGCACGTGGCATGACTCTGAGTTATATTGGAGTTATATTTCACTCTGAGAGTCTGAATACGTCTCTTTAGATGCCTTTTTAGAGACTGTCAGAGTCTGGGAGACAGGTTTTTGTTGTTATTTCACTCTGAGAGTCTGAATACCTGTCTGTAGAGGCCTGTTTAGAGACTGTCAGAGTCTGGGAGACAGGTTTTTGTTGTTATTTCACTCTGAGAGTCTGAATACGTCTCTTTAGAGGCCTGTGTAGAGACTGTCAGAGTCTGGGAGACAGGTTTTTGTTGTTATTTCACTCTGAGAGTCTGAATACCTGTCTGTAGAGGCCTGTTTAGAGACTGTCAGAGTCTGGGAGACAGGTTTTTGTTGCTGTGGCTGGAGGACAGGAAGCAATTTGCATTTGTCACAACACCCGGCACCTTCCCGGTCTCGGGATCTGTACCCGGAGGCCTCTGTGAGTTTGATAAACAGACATTCCCGTCGGCCTCTGTCCTGTTGGAATCGCTGTACCTACCTCTCCACCTATCTTTGTATCATCCGCAAACTTTGCCACAAATACATTTATTCCATCATCTAAATCATTGACAAACAATCTGAAAAGCCGCGGTCCCAATACTGATCCCTGAGGAACACCACCAGTCACTGGCAGCCAATCAGAAAAAGGCCCCTTTTATTCCCACTCGCTGCCTGCTGCCTGTCAGCAATTCCGCTCCACGGGCCAGTATCTTTCCTGTGACACCATAGATTTTTATTTGGTTAAGCAGGTTCGTGTGTGGCACCTTATCAAATGCTTTCTGAAAATCCAAGTAAATGGCATCCACTGACTCCTCTTCAGCAACCTCTCTCAGATCTCTGGGATGTAGCCCATCTGGCCCAGGTGACGTTGCACCTTAAGAGCTTTCAGTATGCCGAGAACTATTTTCTTTTGTAATAGCAATGGCACTCACTCGTACTGCCTGTCACTCGCAGACCATTGCATGCTGCTAGCGGCTTTCACAGAGATATATGCTAAGTACACATTAAGTTCTGACATTTGTTTGTCCACCATTACTATCTCACGAACATCACCTTTCAGTGTTCCAGTATCAACTCTCACCTCCCTTTTACTCTTCATATAACTGAAAAAGGTGCTTAATATCCTGCTGTATATTATTGGCTTTTCTGCCCTCATATTTCATCCTTTCCCTTCTTATCGCTATTTTAGTTGCCTTTTGTTGGATTTTAAAAGTTTTCTATTCATCCAACTTTCCCTCACTTTTGTTATCTTGCATGCCCTTTCTTTGGCTTTTGTGCAATCCTTAACTTCCTTTGTCAACCATGGTTGCCTGCACGTGACACTTGAGAACTTCTTCCTCTGTGGGCCATATCTATCCTGCAACTTGAGACCTTTTCCCGAAAGCTTCCCTCTCGTGCCTCTGTAATTCACTTTATTCCATTGCAATACTGATACCATAAGTTATGCTTCTCCCTCTCAAACTGCAGTATGAATTCACTCATATTATGATCACTACCAGTTGAGGGTTCTTTTACATTAAGCTCCCTTATAAGATCCGAGCTATTACTTAACACCCAATCAAAGACAGAATTTTCCTGAGTCGTCTCAAGCACAAGCTGCTCTAAAACGCTCTCTCGTAGGTATTCAATAAATTCCCTCTCTTGTGATCCGACTCCTGAAGTTTGTTTGATTTTCGAATTCCCCGTGCATATTGAAATATGTCATCACCTTGATGACACGCCTTTCCCAGCTCCCTTTGCAATCTCAACCCCACACCTTCGCTGCTATTTGCAGGCCGAAATAAGATTCCCAAAAAGCTTTTTTTAAACCCTGTAGTTTCTTATCTCCACCCACAAAGATTCAACATTCAATAACCCTATGTAACCTCTTTATCAAGATGTGATTCCATCTTGAACCAACACGGCCACACCACCACCGCCTATGCCTTCCTGCCTGTCCTTTCGATAAGACGTAAATCTTTTAACGTTAAGCTCCCAGCTATGGTCTTCTTTCAACCACGACATGGTGATGCCCACAACGTCATACCGACCAATCTCTAATTGCGCCAAAAGTTCATCCACCTTATTCTCAATGTTGCGTGCATTTAAGTGCAATGCGTTTAGTCCTGCATCTCCCCCCTTTTGAATGTTGTGGATGTGGTACAATTTAACAGTTTGCTCCGTCTGTATGTGAACCCAGTCATTGGCTTGTCCTTCCTTACATTCATGTTAAACCCATCATCTACTTGTAAACCTGCTGGTTCATCCACAGCTTTATCGTCCTAGTTCCAGTCCCCCGGCCATTTTAGGTTAAAACACTCCCAACAGCTCCAGTAAATCTGCCCGTAAGAATATTGGTCCTCATCGGATTCACGTGCAACCCGTGCCTTTTGTACAGGTCCTACCTACCCCGGAAGTGGTCCCAATTATCCAGAAATCTGAATCCCTGCCCCCTGCTCCAAATGCTCTGCCACACATTTCTCTGCCACCTCATTCTATCCCTATTGCCACTGTCGTGTGGCACAGGCAGCAATCCTGAGATCACTACTTTTGAGGTCCTGCTCCTCAGCTTTTTTCCTAACCCCCTGTGTTCGGTTTTCCAGACCTCCTCCCTTTGCTTTTCCTATGTCGTTGTTACCAATGTTTGTCACGACTTCTAGCTGCTCAACCTCCCTTCTCAGGATATTGTGGACGCGTCCAGAAACATTTCGGACAATGGCACCTGAGAGGCAAAGTACCATCGGTGTGCACAGAATCGCCTACCTGTCCTCCTGACTTTAGAGTTCCCTATTCCCGCTGCCATCCTCTTCAGCTTCCTGCTCTTCCGCACATCATCGGGGAATTGCCTGAGTTCATGTACCGGCTCCTCGGAGAATTAGAGACTGTAGACCAGTGCGGGGTGTGTTACTTCGCGACTGGCTTAGCCTGGAAAAGGAAACTGAAATTATGTTCCTTTTCTATGGCTCAGTACTGACAGCTTCATCCTAAAGGAGTGTCAAGAACATGGGGTCCATTGTGAGAGAAGGAAAAGTCAGTAGAGCAAGTAAATGCCCCCCTACCCCACTGTTACCCTCTGCAGGGTTGTACAGTTCAGCAGAAGCTGAGCAGTGAAAGCAGTGAAACCACCCGCTCCACACAACACTCTCCTCTCCAGAATCACGTGTGCACTTGGTGCTCGCTGGAACACCGGGGAATCTGCAAACTGCCAACGGAGGGGAGAGTGGGGCCTTTAACAGCGGATCTGAATCAGGTCAGAAATGTTTCTGGGTCATCGTTCATTTTCAGACACTGTAATCTCTGATCACCCGATTTCACACAAACAGTGTTTTTAACGAGTAGTTTTTTTATTAAATAAAATATGTTGTGAGCTCCATGTTCATCAGATCAGGCACTGACAACCTATTTCTGTCCATCATAAGATGTTCGAAGGAAACACCAGGAGACTCTGCGGGCAGAAACTGAAAAACTGAGAGTGAACACAATCCTGATAAGGGAAAAGGTGAAGGTTTTCCAGCTGGTTGATCGATACGCTGAGCTCACGGTCATTTCTACTGTTCGAGATCGGAGACTGGTGGAACATGAGCTGCTGGCAAGAGGCAGAGTCCACGAGGAGTGGAGAGAGAAACATCTCCGCGGAGAGCTGGAAAAAATCCAGACTGATCAGTTATTCAAGAAGAGCTTTCTTCAAAAATTGGAAAGATATTTCTTTGGAAACAAATCCGGGATGTCCGCAGCAGTGGCCGGAGTCCCGGGGATCGGGAAAACAACAATGGTACAAAAAATTGTTTACGACTGGGCCACGGGGAAGATATACCAACAATTCCAGTTTGTCTTCAGTTTCAAATTCCGGGATTTAAACACCATTAACTGCAGAATAAACCTGAAAGAACTGATTCTGCATCATTACCCCTACTTTGGGAATATCCTGGGAGAGATCTGGAAACAGACAGAGGGACTGCTGTTCGTATTCGATGGTTTGGATGAATTCAAGCACAAAATCGATTTTGCTGACAGTCGGAGAGATACAGAACCCAAGCACCAGTGCCCAGATCCCGAGTGGCGGTGTGAAGTGTCTGACATTGTGTACAGTTTAATCCAGGGCAAGCTGCTCCCAGGGTGTTCAGTGCTGGTGACCACCCGTCCCACTGCGTTACATTTATTGGAAAAGGCGGATATCAGTGTCTGGGCTGAAATCCTGGGATTTGTTGGTGAGGAACGGAAGGAATATTTCATCAGGTATTTTGAAGATCAGACAGTGGCAGAAGCTGTTTTCAAACACGTGAAGGAGAACGAGATCCTGTACACCATGAGCTACAACCCCTCCTACTGCTGGATCCTCGCTCTGGCACTGGGCCCCTTCTTCACACAAAGAGTCAGGGACCCGCAGCGAGTTCCCAAGACCATCACCCAACTGTACTGCTACTATATTTACAACATCCTGAAAAACCACGGCCGTGAGATTGAGAGCCCCCGTGATGTGTTACTCAGGGTTGGTCAGATGGCCTTCAGAGGAGTGTTCGAGAGGAAGATTGTGTTTACAGATGGAGATTTGATCAATTACACTCTGCAGCCTTCCCAGTTCCTGTCCGGGTTCCTGATGGAACTTTTGGAGAGAGAGGATTCAGCCCGGTGTGTGGTGTACACATTCCCACACCTCACCATCCAAGAGTTTGTAGCTGCAGTCGCACAATTCCTGAATCCACATCCCGGGGATATCCTGAAATTTCTCACTGAAGCCCACAGCACGACAGATGGGCGATTTGAGGTATTTCTCCGTTTCGTTGCTGGTCTCTCCAACCCAATGACAGCTCGACGCCTGGAGGAGTTTTTGGGTCCATTTCCTCATGAAACAACCTGCCGGGTGATTGACTGGGTGAAGGAGGAGGTTAAACGCCAGTGTGGAAACACGAGGAGTGAAACTGGTAAAAGGAGCCTCCTGAACACATTGCACTATCTGTTTGAATCTCAGAATCGTGGACTGGCTGAGGCCGCACTGGGATCTGTGGAAACACTTTCATTCAGTGGAATGACACTGACCCCGATTGACTGCGCAGTCCTGACTCATGTCATCGGACTCTGTGATACAATAAAACACCTCGACCTGGAGAACTGCCACATTCAGTGTGAAGGAATCCAGCGGCTGGGACCCGGGCTGCACAAGTGCCAGGCATTGGGGTAACGTGATTTATCTCTCACTCTGAACTGTGATACTGTCTCGTCGTGTTGTTTCAAAGCAAAGGAATTTTGGTAAATTTGTAGTAAATCAGATTGTGAAGAATTGTGACAAATGCCCACGGGGATCAGTCAGTAATTCCCCCAGGACGGGAGGGTTCTGTGGTTCCTTGTGAAGGGATGTTGGAGACTTCATCAGATCAGTGAACAACGGCCATTGGTTTAATGGTAGTAAATCACAGGAATGGCCGTGTTTCTCACTGCCTGTGACACGTCCATTGACAATGTTCCTTCTCACTGTTACTGACACCCAGACCAACAAAGACTGCAGCAGGTGGGTCAGAGATTCACACCCCCTTCCCGGTGAGGGACAAGAGACCGTCAGCAGACTGTCCCAGTGAGAAGGAAAGAAATACCATTGTGAGATTGTCCTCCCACTGCCCTTCCCCGTGTGTGACTTTGCTCACTTCCAGATACGCAAAGAGCGAGGGCGCATCTCCTCTGGGCCTCTGTTCAGACCCAACACACACATACAAAAAATTTCTGCATCCTCTCGTCTTGTAGGATTATCGTTTACCCTTGGAATCCTCCTGTGGGACCTCTCATCCCAATCCCCCTTCCATTCTTTGGAATCTCGCCACCAACCCCATTCCTCCTGTGGGCTCTCTAATACTCTTTTCTCATCCTCCTATGGGATGTCTTTTCCACACAATACCCCACCCCTTCCTGTGAGAGCTCTCCTCCCCACCCTTCTTCCTCCTGTGGGATCTCTCCTCCCCATCCCTCTTCCTCCTGTGGGATCTCTCTTCCCCATCGCCCTTTCACCTATGAGATCGCTCTTCCACATCCCCCTTCCTTCTATGGATTTCTCTTCCCCATCCCTTCCTGCTGTTGAAACTCGCTTCCCCATACCCTTTCCTCCTGTGGGATCTCTCTCCCCCATGGACTTCTTCCTGTCGGATCTCTCTTTGGAATGCCCCATTGTCCTGTGGAATTTCTCTTCCTCAACCCCCTTCCTCCTGTGAGATTTCTCTTCCCAATCCCACATCCTCCTGTGGGAACTCTCTTTCACATCCCGCCTCCTCCTGGCCGATCACTCAACCCGTTCCCCCTTCATCCTGTTTAATCTCTCTCTGTATCCCCCTCCTCCTGTTGGATCTCTCTTCCCCATCCCCCTTCCTCCTGTGGGATTTCTCTTCCCCATCCTCATCCCCCTTTCGCCTGTGGGAACTCTCCTCCCCATAGAATCATAAAATCATAGAACACTACAGCACAGAAAACAAGCCATTCGGTCCTTCTAGTCTGTACCAAAACCTTATTCCACTAGTCCCATTGACCTGCACCCAGTCCATAACCCTCCAGTCCTCTCCCATCCATGTATCTATCCAATTTATTCTTAAAGCTTAAGAGTGAGTCCACATTTTCCACATCAGATGGCAGCTCGTTCCACACTCTCACCACCCTCTGAGTGAAGAAGTTCCTCCTAATTCTCCCCCCAAACCTTTCCCCTTTCACGCTGAAGACATGTCTTCTCATTTTTATCTCTCCTAATCTATGCCTATTCGCATTTACCCTGTCTATACCCTCATAATTCTGTAAACCTCTATCAAACCTCCCCTCATTCTTCTACGCTCCAAGGAATAAAGTCCTAACCTGTTCAATCTTTCCTTGTAACTCAACTCCTGAAGACCAAGCAACATCCTAGTAAACCTTCTCTGCACTTTTTCAAACTTACTGATATCCTTCCTATAGTTAGGTGATCAGAACTGCACACAATTCTCCAAATTTGGCTTCACCAATGTCTTATACAACCTCACCATAACATCCCAACTCCTATACTCAGTACTTTGATTTATGAATGCCAGGATGCCAAAAGCCTTCTTTACAACCCTGTCTACCTGTGACGCCACTTTCAGGGACTTACGTATCTAAAACCCAGATCCCTCTGTTCCTCCACACTCTTCAGTGCCCTACCGTTTATCGTGTTTGTCGTACCTTGATTTGTCCTTCCAAAATGGAACACCTCACACTTGTCTGCATTAAATTCCATCTGCCATTTTCTGGCCCATTTTTCCAGTTGGTCCAGATCCCTCTGTAAGCTTTGAAAGCCTTCCTCGCTGTCCACAACGCCTCTATCTTAGTGTCATCCACAAACCTGCTGATCCAATTTATCACATTATCATCTAGATCATTGATATAGACAACAAACAACAATGGTCCCAGCACAGATCCCTGAGACACACCACTAGTCACAGGCCTCCGTCTGAGAAGCAATCATCCACTACCACTCTCTGTCTTCTCCCACCCAGCCAATTCAAATCCAGTTTACAACATCTCCATGGATACCTAGTGTATAGACCTTTAGAACTAACCTCTTAGGTGGGACCTTGTCAAAGGCCTTACAAAAGTCAATGTAGACAACATCCACAGCCTTTCCTTCATATGCATTCTTGGTAACCTCCTCGAAAAACACTACAAGATTCATTAAACATGATCTACCACATACAAAGCCATGATGACTATCTTTAATCAGCCCTTGGCTGTCCAAATCCTTGTATATCCGATCTCTCAGAACACCTTCCAATAATTTACCTACTACTGATGTCAGGCTCACTGGCCTGTAATTACCTGGTGTACTTTTGGAGCCTTTTTCAAACAACGGAACAACATGAGCTACCCTCCAATCCTCCAGCACCGCACCCGTGGCTGAGGACATTTTAAATATTTCTGCCACGGCCCCTGCAATTTCTACACTAGTCTCTCTCGAGGTCAGAGAAAATATCATGTCAGGCCCAGAGATTTATCTACCTTTATTCACTGTAAGGCAGCAAGCATCTCGTCCTCTTCAATCTCTATATGTTCCATAACACTACTGTTTGTTTGCCTTAATTCCATATCCGCTATGCCAGTTTCCTGAGTAAACACTGACGCAAAAAACTGTTTAAGATCTCCCCCATCTCGTGAGGCTCCACACATAGACGACCACTCTGATCTTCTAGGGGAACAATTTTGTCCTTTACTATCCTTTTACTCTCAATATACTTGTAGAAACCCTTTGGGTTTACCTTCACATTATCTGCCAAAGCAACCTCATGTCTTCTTTTTGCCTTCCTGATTTCCTTCTTTAGTATTCGCTTACATTTTCTATACTCTTCAAGTATCTCATTTGTTCCTTGTGGCCTATACCTGCTAAACACCTACTTAACCAGATCACCAATATCACTTGTAAACCAAGGTTCCCTATGCCTGTTAACTTTGCCTTTAATCCTGGCAGGAACATGCAAACTCTGCACTCTCAAAATTTCACCCTTGAAGGTGTTCCACTTACTAAACACATCCTTGCCAGAAAACAACTTAACCCAATCCACACTTCCCATATCCTCTCTCATTTCCACAAAATTGGCCCTTCTCCAATTCAGAACCTTAACTGGTGGACCAGTCCTATCCTTATCCATAATTATCTTGAAACTAATGACATTATGGTCACTGGACCCAAAATGTTTGCTTACATATACTTCTGTCACCTGACCTGTCTGGTTCCCTAATAGGGGATCAGGTACTGCACCCTCTCTCGGTGGTACCTCAATATATTGATTTAGAAAACTTTCCTGAACACATTTGACAAACTCCACGCCATCTAACCCTTTCTCAGAGTGGGCGTCCCCGTCAATATGTGGAAAGTTAAAATCCCCTACGATTACAACTTTCTGTTTCTTACATTGGTCTGCTAACTCTCTACAGATTTGCTCCTCCGATTCTCTGTGACTATTGGGCGGTCTATAATACAACCCTATTCGTGTGGTCACACCTTTCCCGTTCCTCAGCTCCACCCAAACGGCCTCTGTAGACGAGCCCTCTGGGCTGTCCCATCTACGCACAGCTGTGATATTCTCCCTGACTGGTAATGCCACTCCTCCCCCTTTCATCCCTCCGCCCTATCACCTCTGAAACAACGGAAACCCAGAACATGAAGCTGCCAGTCCTGCCCCTCTTGCAAACCAAGTCTTACTAATAGCAATAATGTCGATATCATTATCATGCCAATCCATGCCCTAAACTCATCTGCCTTACCTACAATACTCCTTGCATCAAAATAGATGTACCTGAGAACATTTCTATCACGTACAAACCATTGATATCTGTCTATACAAGCAGTCCTCGCATGACCCTTATCCTCCTCCACCTCACTATCTGCTCTAACACTCTGCCCCCTCCCCCTGCAAACTAGTTTAAAACCCCCGGAGCAGAACTTGCTAACCTACCGGCTAGGATGTTAGTCCCCTCCAGTTCAGGTACAAACTGCCCAATTCGAACTGGTCCCACCTCCCCTGGAAGAAAGCCCAATTGTCCAGAAACATGAACCCCACCCTCATGCACCATCCCCTCAGCCACGTATTTAGCTGCATTATCTTCCTATTTCTAGCCTCACCAGAGGCACGGGTAGCAATCCACCTGTGGGATCTCACTTTTCCATCCCCCTTTCATCCTCTGGGCTCTCTGTTCCCACTCCACCTTCCTGCTGTTGGAACTCTCCTCAGCATCCCCCTTCCTCGTGTGGGATCTCTCTCCCCCATCCCGCTTCGCCCTGTGGGATCTCTCATCCCCATCCCCCTTCCTCCTGTGGGATCTCTCCTCCCCATCCCCCTTCCTCCTGTGGGATCTCTCTTCCCTAAACCCTTCCTCCTGTGGGATCTCTCTTCCCCATCCCCGTTCCTCCTGTGGGATCTCGCTTCCCCATCCCGCTTCACCCTGTGGGATCTCTCCTCCCCATCCCCCTTCCTCCTGTGGGATATCTCTTCCCCATCTCCCTTCCTCCTGTGGGATCTCTCTTCCACATACCCCTTCCTTCGGTGGTATCTCTCGCTGCCATCCCCCTCCGTCCTGTGGGATCTCTCATCCCCATCCCCCTTCCTCCTGTGGGATCTCTCTCCCCCATCCCCATCCCCCTTTCGCCTGTGGGAACTCTCCTCCACATAGAATCATAAAATCATAGAACACTACAGCACAGAAAACAAGCCATTCGTTCCTTCTAGTCTGTACCAAAACCTTATTCCGCTAGTCCCATTGACCTGCACCCAGTCCATAACCCTCCAGTCCTCTCCCATCCATGTATCTATCCAATTTATTCTTAAAGCTTAAGAGTGAGTCCACATTTTCCACATCAGATGACAGCTCGTTCCACACTCTCACCACCCTCTGAGTGAAGAAGTTCCTCCTAATGCTCCCCCTAAACCTTTCCCCTTTCACACTGAAGCCACGTCTTCTCATTTTTGTCTCTCCTAATCTATGCCTATTCGCATTTACCCTGTCTATACCCTCATAATTTTGTAAACCTCTATCAAATCTCCCCTCATTCTTCTATGCTCCAAGGAATAAAGTCCTAACCTGTTCAATCTTTCCTTGTAACTCAACTCCTGAACACCCAGCAACATCCTAGTAAATCTTCTCTGCACTTTTTCAAACTTACTGATATCCTTCCTACAGTTCGGTGATCAGAACTGTACACAATACTCCAAATTTGGCCTCACCAATGTCTTATACAACCTCACCATAATATTCCAACTCCTATACTCAGTACTTTGATTTATGAATGTCAGGATGCCAAGAACCTTTTTTACAACCCTGTCCACCTGTGACGCCACTTTCAGGGGCTTATGTATCTGAACCCCCAGATCCCTCTGTTCCTCCGCACTCCTCAGTGCCCTACCGTTATTGTGTATGTCGTACCTTGATTTGTCCTTCCAAAATGGAACACCTCACACTTGTCTGCATTAAATTCCATCTGCCATTTTCTGGCCCATTTTTCCAGTTGGTCCAGATCCCTCTGCAAGCTTTGAAAGCTTTCCTCGCTGTCCACAACGCCTCTATCTTAGTGTCATCCACAAACCTGCTGATCCAATTTATCAAATTATCATCTAAATCATTGATATAGACAACAAACAACAATGGTCCCAGCACAGATCCCTGAGACCCACCACTAGTCACAGGTCTCCAGTCTGAGAAGCAATCATCCACTACCACTCTCTGTCTTCTCCCACACAGCCAATTCGAATCCAGTTTACAACCTCTCCATGGATACCTAGTGTCTGAACTTTCTGAACTAACCTCTTACGTGGGACCTTGTCAAAGGCCTTACTAAAGTTCATGCAGACAACATCCTCCTCGAAAAACACTACAAGATTCATTAAACATGATCTACCACACACAAAGCCATGTTGACTATCTTTTATCAGCCCTTGGCTGTCCAAATCCTTGTATATCCGATCTCTCAGAACACCTTCTGATAATTTACCTAATACCGATGTCAGGCTCACTGGCCTGTAATTACCTGGTGTACTTTTGGAGCCTTTTTCAAACAACGGAACTACATGAACTACCCTCCAATCCTCCGGCACCGCATCCGTGGCTGAGGACATTTTAAATATTTTTGCCAGGGCCCCTGCAATTTCTACACTAGTCTCTCTCAAGGTCCGAGAAAAAATCATGTCAGGCCCGGGGGATTTAACTACCTGTATTCACTGTAAGGCAGCAAGCAACACCTCCTCTTTAATCTCTATATGTTCCATGACACTACTGTTTGTTTGCCTTAATTCCATATACGCTATGCCAGTTTCCTGAGTAAACACTGATGCAAAAAACCTGTTTAAGATCTCCCCCATCTCGTGAGGCTCCACACATAGACGACCACTCTGATCTTCTAGGGGACCAATTTTGTCCTTTACTATCCTTTGACTCTCAATATACTTGTAGAAACCCTTTGGGTTTACCTTCACATTATCTGCCAAAGCAACCTCATGTCTCCTTTTTGCCTTCCTGATTTCCTTCTTTAGTATTCCCTTACATTTTCTATACTCTTCAAGTATCTCATTTGTTCCTTGTGGCCTACACCTGCTAAACACCTACTTAACCAGATCACCAATATCACTTGTAAACCAACGTTCCCTATGCCTGTTAACTTTGCCTTTAATCCTGGCCGGAAAATGCAAACTCTGCACTCTCAAAATTTCACCCTTGAAGGCGTTCCACTTACTAAACACATCCTTGCCAGAAAACAACTTAACCCAATCCACACTTCCCATATCCTCCCTCTTTTCCACAAAATTGGTCCTTCTCCAATTCAGAACCTTAACTGGTGGATGAGTCCTATCCTTATCCATAATTATCTTGAAACTAATGACATTATGGTCACTGGACCCAAAATGTTTGCTTACATATACTTCTGTCACCTGACCTGTCTGGTTCCCTAACAGGGGATCAGGTACTGCACCCTCTCTCGGTGGTACCTCAATATATTGATTCAGAAAACTTTCCTGAACACATTTGACAAACTCCACGCCATCTAACCCTTTCTCAGAGTGGGAATCCCAGTCAATATGTGGAAAGTTAAAATCCCCTACGATTACAACTTTCTGTTTCTTACATTGGTCTGCTAACTCTCTACAGATTTGCTCCTCCGATTCTCTCTGCCTATTGGGTGGTCTATAATACAACCCTATTCGTGTGGTCACACCTTTCCCGTTCCTCAGCTCCACCCATATGGCCTCTGTAGACGAGCCCTCTGGGCAGTCCCGTCCACGCACAGCTGTGATATTCTCCCTGACTGGTAATGCCACTTCTCCCCCTTTCATCCCTCCGCCCTATCACCTCTGAAACAACGGAAACCCAGAACATGAAGCTGCCAGTCCTGCCCCTCCTGCAAACCAAGTCTTACTAATAGCAATAATGTCGATATCATTATCGTGCCAATCCACGCCCTAAACTCATCTGCCTTACCTACAATACTCCTTGCATCAAAATAGATGTACCTGAGAACATTTCTATCACGTACAAACCATTGATATCTGTCTATACAAGCAGTCCTCGCATGACCCTTATCCTCCTCCACATCACTATCTGCTCTAACACTCTGCCCCCTCCCCCTGCAAACCAGTTTAAAACCCCCGGAGCAGAACTTGCTAACCTACCGGCTAGGATGTTAGTCCCCTCCAGTTCAGGTGCAAACTGCCCAATTCGAACTGGTCCCACCTCCCCTGGAAGAAAGCCCAATTGTCCAGAAACATGAACCCCACCCTCATGCACCATCCCCTCAGCCACGTATTTAGCTGCATTATCTTCCTATTTCTAGCCTCACTAGCACGTGGCACGGGTAGCAATCCACCTGTGGGATCTCACTTTTCCATCCCCCTTTCATGCTCTGGGCTCTCTGATCCCACTCCACCTTCCTGCTGTTGGATCTCTCCTCAGCATCCCCCTTCCTCGTGTGGGATCTCTCTCCCCCATCCCCCTTCCTTCTGTTGGATCTCTATTCCCCATCCCCCTTCCTCCTGTTGGATCTCTCTTCCCCATCCCGCTTCCTTCTGTGGGATCTCTCATCCCCATCCCCCTTCCTGCCGTGGGATCCCTCTTCCCCATCCCCCTTCCTTCTGTGGGATCTCCCTTCCCCATTCCGTCCTGCTGTGGGATCTCTCATCCCCATCCCCCTTCCTGCTGTGGGATGTCTCTTCTCCATACACCTTCCTCCTGTGGGATCTCTCTCCCCCATCGACTTCTTCCTGTCAGATCTCTCTTTGGCATTCCCCATTGTCCTGTGGAATTTCACTTCCCCATCTCCCTTCCTCCTGTGGGATCTCTCTTCCCCATCCCCCTTCCTACTGTGGGATCTCTCTACCCCATCCCCCTTCCTCCTGTGGGATCCCTCTTCCCCATCCCCCTTCCTTCTGTGGGATCTCCCTTCCCCATTCCGTCCTGCTGTGGGATCTCTCATCCCCATCCCCCTTCCTGCTGTGGGATGTCTCTTCTCCATACACCTTCCTCCTGTGGGATCTCTCTCCCCCATCGACTTCTTCCTGTCAGATCTCTCTTTGGCATTCCCCATTGTCCTGTGGAATTTCACTTCCCCAACCCCCTTCCTCCTGTGAGATTTCTCTTCCCAATCCCACATCCTCCTGTGGGAACTCTCTTCCACATCCCTCCTCCTCCTAGCCAATCTCTCAACCCCTTCCCGCGTCATTCTGTTTAATCTCTCTCTATATCCCCTTCCTCCTGTGGGATCTCTCTTCCCCATCTCCCTTCCTCCTGTGGGATCTCTCTACCCCATCCCCCTTCCTCCTGTGGGATCTCTCTTCCCCATCCCCCTTCCTCCTGTGGGATCTCTCTACCCCATCCCCCTTCCTCCTGTGGGATCTCTCTTCCCCATCCCCCTTCCTCCTGTGGGATCTCTCTACCCCATCCCCCTTCCTCCTGTGGGATCTCTCTTCCGCATCCCCCTTCCTCCTGTGGGATCTCTCTTCCACACTCCCATGCCGCCTGTGGGATCTCCCTTCCCCATCCCTCTTCCTGCTGTGAGATCTCTCTACCCATCTCCCTTCCTCCTGTGGGCTCTCTGTTCCCTATACAACTTCCTCCTGTGGGATCTCTCATCACCAGCTCCCTTCCTCCTGATGAATCTCTCTTCCCCATCCCCATTCCTACAGTGGAATCTCTCTTCTCCACCCCCCATGCTCCTGTGGGATCTCTCTTCCGCATCCCCTTTCACCCTCTGGGGCCTCTGTTCCCATCCCACTTCCATCTGTTGGATCTGTCTTCCCCAACTCCCTTCCTCCTGTGGGATTTAAACACCCCACCCCTTTCTTCCTGTGGGATCTCTCTTCAATATCCCATTTCATACAGTGGGATCTCTCTTCCCCATCCACCTGACCCCCGTGGGGGCTCTGTTTCCATCCCTCCACTTCTTACGGGATCTTGCTTCGCCATTTCCCTTCCTCCTATACATCTCTCTTCCCCATTCCCCATCCTCTTGTGGGATCTCTCTTCCCCATCCCCCTTCGTTCTGTGGGATCTCTCTTCCCAATCCCCTACATCGGATGGGATCTCTCTTCCCCGTCCCCCTTCCTCCCGTGGCATTTATTTTCCCCATCACTCTTCCTCCTATGGGATCTCTCCTACTCATCCCCCAACCTCCTGTATGATCTCGCTTCCCCACCCACTTCCTCCTGTCTCATCTCTCGTCCCCATGCCTGATCATCCTATGGGATCTGTATTCCCCATTCCCATTCCTTCTGTGGGATCTATTGTCACCACCCCCCTTCCTTCCGAGGGATTGCTCTGCCCCATCCCATTTCCTCCTGTGGGTCATCATAATGCCCCCTCTTCCTGTGGGATCTGTCTTGTCCCTCCACATGTATCTCACAACCCCATCCCACATCCTCCTGTCAGATCTCTCTTCCCCATTCTCCTTCCAACTGTGGGATATCTCCTCCCCACCATCTTTCTCCCCAATCCCCTTACTTCTGTGGGATCTCTATTCCCCATCCCCTTCCACCTGTGCACTCTCTGCTCCCCATCAACATCCTGCTGTGGGATCTCTCTTCCCCATCCCCCATCCACCTGTGGGATCTTCCTTCCTCATCCCCCTTCCTCCTGTGGGATCTCTTTTCCCCATCCCCCTTCCTCCTCTGGGATCTCTTTTCCTCATCACCCTTCCTCCTGTGGGATCTCTCTTCCCCATCCCCTTTCCTCCTGAGGGATCTCTCTTCCCCATCCCGCTTCCTCCTGTGGGATCTCTCTTCCCCAACCCCCTCCCTCCTGAGGAATGTCTATTCCCCATTCCCCATCCACCTGTGGGATCTTCCTTCCTCATTCCCCTTCCTCCTGTGAGATCTCTTTTCCCCATCCCCTTTCCTCCTCTGGGAACTCTCTTCCCCATCCCCTTTCCTCCTGTGGGATCTCTCTTCCCCATCCCCCTTCCTCCTGTGGGATCTCTCTTCCCCATCCCCCTTCCTCTTGTGGGGTCTATCTTCCCCATCCCCCTTCCTCCTGTGGGATCTCTCTTCCCCATCCCCCTTCCTCCTGTGGGATCTCTCTGCCCCATCCCCCTTCCTCCTGTGGGATCTCTTTTCCCCATCCCCTTACTCCTGCAGGGCCTTGTTTCGAATACCTGCCACTTCCTGTCGGATCGCTCTTTGGCATGCCCCATTGTCCTGTGTAATTTCTCTTCCCCATCCCCCTTCCTCCTGTGAGATTTCTCTTCCCAATCCCACATCCTCCTGTGGGAACTGTCTTCCACATCCCTCCTCCTCCTGGCCGATCTCTCAACCCCATCCCCCTTCATCCTGGTTAATCCCTCTCTCTCCTTCCCCCTTCCTCCCATGGGATCTCTCTTCCCCATCCCCCATCCTCCAGTGGGATCTCCCTTCCCCATCCCCCGTCCTCCTGTGTGATCTCCCTTCCCCATCACATTCCTCCTGTGGGATCTCCCTTCCCCATCCCCCTTCCTCCTTTGGGATCTCCCTTCCCCATCCCCCATCCTCCTGTGGGATCTCCCTTCCCCATCCCCCTTCCTCCTGTGGGATCTCCCTTCCCCATCCCCCATCCTCTTATGGGATCTCCCTTCCCCATCACCTTCCTCCTGTGGGATATCTATTCTTCTTCCCCCATCCTCCAGTGGGATCTCTCTTCCCCATCCACCTTCCTCCTGTGGGATCTCTATTCCCCTTCCCCCATCCTCCAGTGGGATCTCCCTTCCCCATCCCCTTCCTCCTGTGGGATCTCTCTTCCCCATCCCCCTTACTCCTTTGGGATCTCTCTTCCCCATCCCCTTTCCTCCGGTGGGGTCTCTCTTCCCCATCCCCCTTCCCCCTGCGAGTTCTCTCTTCCCCTTCCCACATCCTCCTGTGGGATATCCCTTCCCCATCTCTCACGTGCGAGTTCTCTCTTCCCCATCCTCCTTCCTCCTGTGGGTTCTCTCTTCCCCATCCCCCTTCCTCCTGTAGGATCTCTCTTCCCCATCCCCCTTCCTCCTGTGGGATCTCTCTTCCCCGTCCCCTTCCTACTGTAGGATCTCTCTTCCCCATCCCCCTTCCTCCTGTAGGATCTCTCTTCCCCATCCCCCTTCCTCCTGTGGGATCTCTCTTCCCCATCCCCTTCCTCCTGTGGGATCTCTCTTCCCCATCTCCCTTCCTCCTATGCGATCTCTCTACCCCATCCCCCTTCCCCCTGCGAGTTCTCTCTTCCCCTTCCCACATCCTCCTGTGAGACATCCCTTCCCCATCTCCCTCCTGTGAGATCTCTCTTCCCCATCCCCCTTACTCCTTTGGGATTTCTCTTCCCCATCCCCTTTCCTCCGGTGGGGTCTCTCTTCCTAATCCCCCTTCCCCCTGCGAGTTCTCTCTTCCCCTTCCCACATCCTCCTGTGGGATATCCCTTCCCCATCTGTCTCGTGCGAGTTCTCTCTTCCCCATCCCCCTTCCTCCTGTGGGTTCTCTCTTCCCCATCCCCCTTCCTCCTGTAGGATCTCTCTTCCCCATCCCCCTTCCTCCTGTGGGATCTCTCTTCCCCATCCCCATTCCTCCTGTGGGTTCTCTCTTCCCCATCCCCCTTCCTCCTGTAGGATCTCTCTTCCCCATCCCCCTTCCTCCTGTGGGATCTCTCTTCCCCATCCCCCTTCCTCCTGTGGGATCTCTCTTCCGCATCCCCCTTCCTCCTGTGGGATCTCTCTACCCCATCCCCCTTCCTCCTGTGGGATCTCTCTTCCCCATCCCCCTTCCTCCGGTGGGATCTCTCTTCCCCATCCCCCTTACTCCTGTGGGATCTCTCTTCCCCATCCCCCTTCCTCCTGTGGGATCTCTCTTCCACACTCCCATGCCGCCTGTGGGATCTACCTTCCCCATCCCTCTTCCTGCTGTGAGATCTCTCTACCCATCTCCCTTCCTCCTGTGGGCTCTCTGTTCCCTATACAACTTCCTCCTGTGGGATCTCTCATCACCAGCTCCCTTCCTCCTGATGAATCTCTCTTCCCCATCCCCATTCCTACAGTGGAATCTCTATTCTCCACCCCTCATGCTCCTGTGGGATCTCTCTTCCGCATCCCCTTTCACCCTCTGGGGCCTCTGTTCCCCTCCCACTTCCATCTGTTGGATCTGTCTTCCCCAACTCCCTTCCTCCTGTGGGATTTAAACTCCCCACCCCTTTCTTCCTGTGGGATCTCTCTTCAATATCCCATTTCATACAGTGGGATCTCTCTTCCCCATCCCCCTTCCTCCTGTGGGATCTCTCTCCCCTATCCCCCTTCCTCTTGTGGGATCTCTCTTCCCCATCCCCCTTCCTCCTGTGGGATCTCTCTCCCCCATCCCCCTTCCTCCTGTGGGATCTCACTTCCCCATCCCCCTTCCTCCGGTGGGATCTCACTTCCCCATCCCCCTTCCCCCGGTGGGATCTCTCTTCCCCATCCCCCTTCCCCCGGTGGGATCGCTTTTCCCCATCCCCCTTCCTCCTGTCTGGTCTCTCTTCCCCATCCCCCTTCCTCCTGTGGGATCTCTCTTCCCCATCCCACTTCCTCCTGTGGGGTCTCTCTTCCTCATCCCCCTTCCTCTGGTGAGATCTCTCTTCCCCATCCCCCTTCCTCCTGTGAGATCTCTCTTCCCCATCCCCCTTACTCCTGTGGGATCTCTCTTCCCCATCCCCCTTCCTCCTGTGGGATCTCTCTCCCCTATCCCCCTTCCTCTTGTGGGATCTCTCTTCCCCATCCCCCTTCCTCCTGTGGGATCTCTCTCCCCCATCCCCCTTCCTCCTGTGGGATCTCACTTCCCCATCCCCCTTCCTCCGGTGGGATCTCACTTCCCCATCCCCCTTCCCCCGGTGGGATCTCTCTTCCCCATCCCCCTTCCCCCGGTGGGATCGCTTTTCCCCATCCCCCTTCCTCCTGTCTGGTCTCTCTTCCCCATCCCCCTTCCTCCTGTCTGGTCTCTCTTCCCCATCCCCCTTCCTCCTGTGGGATCTCTCTTCCCCATCCCACTTCCTCCTGTGGGGTCTCTCTTCCTCATCCCCCTTCCTCTGGTGAGATCTCTCTTCCCCATCCCCCTTCCTCTGGTGAGATCTCTCTTCCCCATCCCCCTTCCTCCTGTGAGATCTCTCTTCCCCATCCCCCTTACTCCTGTGGGATCGCTCTTCCCCACCCCCCTGCCTCCTCTGGGATCTCTCTTCCCCATCCCCCTTCCTCAAGTAGGATCTCTCTTCCCCATCCCCCTTCCCCCGGTGGGATCGCTTTTCCCCATCCCCCTTCCTCCTGTCTGGTCTCTCTTCCCCATCCCCCTTCCTCCTGTGGGATCTCTCTTCCCCATCCCACTTCCTCCTGTGGGGTCTCTCTTCCCCATCCCCCTTCCTCCTGTAGGATCTCTCTTCCCCATCCCCCTTCCTCCTGTGGGATCTCTCTACCCCATCCCCATTCCTCCTGAGGGTTCTCTCTTCCCCTTCCCACATCCTCCTATGGGACATCCCTTCCCCATCTCCCTCCTGTGAGATCTCTCTTCCCCATCCCCCTTACTCCTTTGGGATTTCTCTTCCACATCCCCTTTCCTCCGGTGGGGTCTCTCTTCCTAATCCCCCTTCCCCCTGCGAGTTCTCTCTTCCCCTTCCCACATCCTCCTGTGGGATATCCCTTCCCCATCTGTCTCGTGCGAGTTCTCTCTTCCCCATCCCCCTTCCTCCTGTGGGTTCTCTCTTCCCCATCCCCCTTCCTCCTGTAGGATCTCTCCCCATCCCCCTTCCTCCTGTGGGATCTCTCTTCCCCATCCCCATTCCTCCTGTGGGTTCTCTCTTCCCCATCCCCCTTCCTCCTGTAGGATCTCTCTTCCCCATCCCCCTTCCTCCTGTGGGATCTCTCTTCCCCATCCCCCTTCCTCCTGTGGGATCTCTCTACCCCATCCCCCTTCCTCCTGTGGGATCTCTCTTCCGCATCCCCCTTCCTCCTGTGGGATCTCTCTACCCCATCCCCCTTCCTCCTGTGGGATCTCTCTTCCCCATCCCCTTCCTACTGTAGGATCTCTCTTCCCCATCCCCCTTCCTCCTGTAGGATCTCTCTTCCCCATCCCCCTTCCTCCTGTGGGATCTCTCTTCCCCATCCCCTTCCTCCTGTGGGATCTCTCTTCCCCATCTCCCTTCCTCCTATGCGATCTCTCTACCCCATCCCCCTTCCCCCTGCGAGTTCTCTCTTCCCCTTCCCACATCCTCCTGTGAGACATCCCTTCCCCATCTCCCTCCTGTGAGATCTCTCTTCCCCATCCCCCTTACTCCTTTGGGATTTCTCTTCCCCATCCCCTTTCCTCCGGTGGGGTCTCTCTTCCTAATCCCCCTTCCCCCTGCGAGTTCTCTCTTCCCCTTCCCACATCCTCCTGTGGGATATCCCTTCCCCATCTGTCTCGTGCGAGTTCTCTCTTCCCCATCCCCCTTCCTCCTGTGGGTTCTCTCTTCCCCATCCCCCTTCCTCCTGTAGGATCTCTCTTCCCCATCCCCCTTCCTCCTGTGGGATCTCTCTTCCCCATCCCCATTCCTCCTGTGGGTTCTCTCTTCCCCATCCCCCTTCCTCCTGTAGGATCTCTCTTCCCCATCCCCCTTCCTCCTGTGGGATCTCTCTTCCCCATCCCCCTTCCTCCTGTGGGATCTCTCTTCCGCATCCCCCTTCCTCCTGTGGGATCTCTCTACCCCATCCCCCTTCCTCCTGTGGGATCTCTCTTCCCCATCCCCCTTCCTCCGGTGGGATCTCTCTTCCCCATCCCCCTTACTCCTGTGGGATCTCTCTTCCCCATCCCCCTTCCTCCTGTGGGATCTCTCTTCCACACTCCCATGCCGCCTGTGGGATCTACCTTCCCCATCCCTCTTCCTGCTGTGAGATCTCTCTACCCATCTCCCTTCCTCCTGTGGGCTCTCTGTTCCCTATACAACTTCCTCCTGTGGGATCTCTCATCACCAGCTCCCTTCCTCCTGATGAATCTCTCTTCCCCATCCCCATTCCTACAGTGGAATCTCTCTTCTCCACCCCTCATGCTCCTGTGGGATCTCTCTTCCGCATCCCCTTTCACCCTCTGGGGCCTCTGTTCCCCTCCCACTTCCATCTGTTGGATCTGTCTTCCCCAACTCCCTTCCTCCTGTGGGATTTAAACTCCCCACCCCTTTCTTCCTGTGGGATCTCTCTTCAATATCCCATTTCATACAGTGGGATCTCTCTTCCCCATCCCCCTTCCTCCTGTGGGATCTCTCTCCCCTATCCCCCTTCCTCTTGTGGGATCTCTCTTCCCCATCCCCCTTCCTCCTGTGGGATCTCTCTCCCCCATCCCCCTTCCTCCTGTGGGATCTCACTTCCCCATCCCCCTTCCTCCGGTGGGATCTCACTTCCCCATCCCCCTTCCCCCGGTGGGATCTCTCTTCCCCATCCCCCTTCCCCCGGTGGGATCGCTTTTCCCCATCCCCCTTCCTCCTGTCTGGTCTCTCTTCCCCATCCCCCTTCCTCCTGTGGGATCTCTCTTCCCCATCCCACTTCCTCCTGTGGGGTCTCTCTTCCTCATCCCCCTTCCTCTGGTGAGATCTCTCTTCCCCATCCCCCTTCCTCCTGTGAGATCTCTCTTCCCCATCCCCCTTACTCCTGTGGGATCGCTCTTCCCCACCCCCCCTGCCTCCTCTGGGATCTCTCTTCCCCATCCCCCTTCCTCAAGTAGGATCTCTCTTCCCCATCCCCCTTCCCCCGGTGGGATCGCTTTTCCCCATCCCCCTTCCTCCTGTCTGGTCTCTCTTCCCCATCCCCCTTCCTCCTGTGGGATCTCTCTTCCCCATCCCACTTCCTCCTGTGGGGTCTCTCTTCCCCATCCCCCTTCCTCCTGTAGGATCTCTCTTCCCCATCCCCCTTCCTCCTGTGGGATCTCTCTACCCCATCCCCATTCCTCCTGAGGGTTCTCTCTTCCCCTTCCCACATCCTCCTATGGGACATCCCTTCCCCATCTCCCTCCTGTGAGATCTCTCTTCCCCATCCCCCTTACTCCTTTGGGATTTCTCTTCCCCATCCCCTTTCCTCCGGTGGGGTCTCTCTTCCTAATCCCCCTTCCCCCTGCGAGTTCTCTCTTCCCCTTCCCACATCCTCCTGTGGGATATCCCTTCCCCATCTGTCTCGTGCGAGTTCTCTCTTCCCCATCCCCCTTCCTCCTGTGGGTTCTCTCTTCCCCATCCCCCTTCCTCCTGTAGGATCTCTCTTCCCCATCCCCCTTCCTCCTGTGGGATCTCTCTTCCCCATCCCCATTCCTCCTGTGGGTTCTCTCTTCCCCATCCCCCTTCCTCCTGTAGGATCTCTCTTCCCCATCCCCCTTCCTCCTGTGGGATCTCTCTTCCCCATCGCCCTTCCTCCTGTGGGATCTCTCTACCCCATCCCCCTTCCTCCTGTGGGATCTCTCTTCCGCATCCCCCTTCCTCCTGTGGGATCTCTCTACCCCATCCCCCTTCCTCCTGTGGGATCTCTCTTCCCCATCCCCCTTCCTCCGGTGGGATCTCTCTTCCCCATCCCCCTTCCTCCGGTGGGATCTCTCTTCCCCATCCCCCTTACTCCTGTGGGATCTCTCTTCCCCATCCCCCTTCCTCCTGTGGGATCTCTCTTCCACACTCCCATGCCGCCTGTGGGATCTACCTTCCCCATCCCTCTTCCTGCTGTGAGATCTCTCTACCCATCTCCCTTCCTCCTGTGGGCTCTCTGTTCCCTATACAACTTCCTCCTGTGGGATCTCTCATCACCAGCTCCCTTCCTCCTGATGAATCTCTCTTCCCCATCCCCATTCCTACAGTGGAATCTCTCTTCTCCACCCCTCATGCTCCTGTGGGATCTCTCGTCCGCATCCCCTTTCACCCTCTGGGGCCTCTGTTCCCCTCCCACTTCCATCTGTTGGATCTGTCTTCCCCAACTCCCTTCCTCCTGTGGGATTTAAACTCCCCACCCCTTTCTTCCTGTGGGATCTCTCTTCAATATCCCATTTCATACAGTGGGATCTCTCTTCCCCATCCCCCTTCCTCCTGTGGGATCTCTCTCCCCTATCCCCCTTCCTCTTGTGGGATCTCTCTTCCCCATCCCCCTTCCTCCTGTGGGATCTCTCTCCCCCATCACCCTTCCTCCTGTGGGATCTCACTTCCCCATCCCCCTTCCTCCGGTGGGATCTCACTTCCCCATCCCCCTTCCCCCGGTGGGATCGCTTTTCCCCATCCCCCTTCCTCCTGTCTGGTCTCTCTTCCCCATCCCCCTTCCTCCTGTGGGATCTCTCTTCCCCATCCCACTTCCTCCTGTGGGGTCTCTCTTCCTCATCCCCCTTCCTCTGGTGAGATCTCTCTTCCCCATCCCCCTTCCTCCTGTGAGATCTCTCTTCCCCATCCCCCTTACTCCTGTGGGATCGCTCTTCCCCACCCCCCCTGCCTCCTCTGAGATCTCACTTCCCCATCCCCCTTCCTCCGGTGGGATCTCTCTTCCCCATCCCCCTTCCCCCGGTGGGATCGCTTTTCCCCATCCCCCTTCCTCCTGTCTGGTCTCTCTTCCCCATCCCCCTTCCTCCTGTGGGATCTCTCTTCCCCATCCCACTTCCTCCTGTGGGGTCTCTCTTCCCCATCCCCCTTCCTCCTGTAGGATCTCTCTTCCCCATCCCCCTTCCTCCTGTGGGATCTCTCTTCCCCATCCCACTTCCTCCTGTGGGGTCTCTCTTCCCCATCCCCCTTCCTCCTGAGGGTTCTCTCTTCCCCATCCCCCTTCCTCCTGTGGGATCTCTCTTCCCCATCCCCCTTCCTCCTGTGGGATCTCTCTTCCCCATCCCCCTTCCTCCTGTGGGATCTCTCTACCCCATCCCCCTTCCTCCTGTGGGATCTCTCTTCCACATCCCCCTTCCTCCTGTGGGATCTCTCTACCCCATCCCCCTTCCTCATGTGGGATCTCTCTTCCCAATCCCCCTTCCTCCGGTGGGATCTCTCTTCCCCATCCCCCTTACTCCTGTGGGATCTCTCTTCCCCATCCCCCTTCCTCCTGTGGGATCTCTCTTCCCCATCCCCCTTCCTCCTGTGGGATCTCTCTTCCACACTCCCATGCCGCCTGTGGGATCTCCCTTCCCCATCCCTCTTCCTGCTGTGAGATCTCTCTACCCATCTCCCTTCCTCCTGTGGGCTCTCTGTTCCCTATACAACTTCCTCCTGTGGGATCTCTCATCACCAGCTCCCTTCCTCCTGATGAATCTCTCTTCCCCATCCCCATTCCTACAGTGGAATCTCTCTTCTCCACCCCTCATGCTCCTGTGGGATCTCTCTTCCGCATCCCCTTTCACCCTCTGGGGCCTCTGTTCCCATCCCACTTCCATCTGTTGGATCTGTCTTCCCCAACTCCCTTCCTCCTGTGGGATTTAAACTCCCCACCCCTTTCTTCCTGTGGGATCTCTCTTCAATATCCCATTTCATACAGTGGGATCTCTCTTCCCCATCCCCCTTCCTCCTGTGGGATCTCTCTCCCCCATCCCCCTTCCTCTTGTGGGATCTCTCTTCCCCATCCCCCTTCCTCCCATGGGATCTCTCTCCCCCATCCCCCTTCCTCCTGTGGGATCTCACTTCCCGATCCCTCCGGTGGGATCTCACTTCCCCATCCCCCTTCCTCCAGTGGGATCTCTCTTCCCCATCCCCCTTCCCCCGGTGGGATCGCTTTTCCCCATCCCCCTTCCTCCTGTCTGGTCTCTCTTCCCCATCCCCCTTCCTCCTGTGGGATCTCTCTTCCCCATCCCACTTCCTCCTGTGGGGTCTCTCTTCCTCATCCCCCTTCCTCTGGTGAGATCTCTCGTCCCCATCCCCCTTCCTCCTGTGAGATCTCTCTTCCCCATCCCCCTTACTCCTGTGGGATCGCTCTTCCCCACCCCCCTGCCTCCTCTGGGATCTCACTTCCCCATCCCCCTTCCTCCGGTGGGATCTCTCTTCCCCATCCCCCTTCCCCCGGTGGGATCGCTTTTCCCCATCCCCCTTCCTCCTGTCTGGTCTCTCTTCCCCATCTCCCTTCCTCCTGTGGGATCTCTCTTCCCCATCCCCCTTCCTCCGGTGGGATCTCTCTTCCCCATCCCCCTTCCCCCGGTGGGATCGCTTTTCCCCATCCCCCTTCCTCCTGTCTGGTCTCTCTTCCCCATCTCCCTTCCTCCTGTGGGATCTCTCTTCCCCATCCCACTTCCTCCTGTGGGATCTCTCTTCCCCACTCCTCTTCCTCCTGTGGTTCCTCTGTTCCATGTCCCCACTTCCTGAGGTATCTCTCCTACTCATCCGCCATCCTCCTGTATGATCTTTCTTCCACGTCCCCCCCCTCCCCCTTCCTATCAGATCTCTCTTCCCCATGCTCCTTCCTCCTGTGGGATTTATCTTCCCCACTCCCTTTCTTCCTGTGGGATCTCTTTTCCCCATCCCCCTTCCTGCTATGTAATGTCTCTTCCCTGTCAGATTTATCTTCCCCACCAGCTTTGTTCTCTTTCCCATCCTCTTCCTTCTGTTGGATATCTTTTCCACATTCCGCTTCCTCCTCTGGGCTTTCTTCCGCAACAACTTCCTGCTGTTGGATCTCCCTTCCCCATCACCTTCCTTCTGTGGGATCTCTATTCCCCTTCCCCCTTCCTCCTGTGGGATCTCTCTTCCCCATCACCTTCCTCCTGTGGGATCTCTCTTCCACATCCCCCATCCTCCAGTGGGATCTCCCTTCCCCATCCCCCGTCCTCCTGTGTGATCTCCCTTCCCCATCACATTCCTCCTGTGGTATCTCCCTTCCCCATCCCCCATCCTCCTGCGGGATCTCTCTTCCCCATCCCCCTTCCTCCTGTGGGATCTCTCTACCCCATCCCCCTTCCTCCTGTGGGATCTCTCTTCCGCATCCCCCTTCCTCCTGTGGGATCTCTCTACCCCATCCCCCTTCCTCCTGTGGGATCTCTCTTCCCCATCCCCCTTCCTCCGGTGGGATCTCTCTTCCCCATCCCCCTTACTCCTGTGGGATCTCTCTTCCCCATCCCCCTTCCTCCTGTGGGATCTCTCTTCCACACTCCCATGCCGCCTGTGGGATCTACCTTCCCCATCCCTCTTCCTGCTGTGAGATCTCTCTACCCATCTCCCTTCCTCCTGTGGGCTCTCTGTTCCCTATACAACTTCCTCCTGTGGGATCTCTCATCACCAGCTCCCTTCCTCCTGATGAATCTCTCTTCCCCATCCCCATTCCTACAGTGGAATCTCTCTTCTCCACCCCTCATGCTCCTGTGGGATCTCTCTTCCGCATCCCCTTTCACCCTCTGGGGCCTCTGTTCCCCTCCCACTTCCATCTGTTGGATCTGTCTTCCCCAACTCCCTTCCTCCTGTGGGATTTAAACTCCCCACCCCTTTCTTCCTGTGGGATCTCTCTTCAATATCCCATTTCATACAGTGGGATCTCTCTTCCCCATCCCCCTTCCTCCTGTGGGATCTCTCTCCCCCATCCCCCTTCCTCTTGTGGGATCTCTCTTCCCCATCCCCCTTCCTCCTGGTTGATCTCTCTCCCCCATCCCCCTTCCTCCTGTGGGATCTCACTTCCCGATCCCTCCGGTGGGATCTCACTTCCCCATCCCCCTTCCTCCAGTGGGATCTCTCTTCCCCATCCCCCTTCCCCCGGTGGGATCGCTTTTCCCCATCCCCCTTCCTCCTGTCTGGTCTCTCTTCCCCATCCCCCTTCCTCCTGTGGGATCTCTCTTCCCCATCCCACTTCCTCCTGTGGGGTCTCTCTTCCTCATCCCCCTTCCTCTGGTGAGATCTCTCTTCCCCATCCCCCTTACTCCTGTGGGATCGCTCTTCCCCATCCCCCTTCCCCCGGTGGGATCGCTTTTCCCCATCCCCCTTCCTCCTGTCTGGTCTCTCTTCCCCATCTCCCTTCCTCCTGTGGGATCTCTCTTCCTCATCCCCCTTCCTCTGGTGAGATCTCTCGTCCCCATCCCCCTGCCTCCTCTGGGATCTCACTTCCCCATCCCCCTTCCTCCGGTGGGATCTCTCTTCCCCATCCCCCTTCCCTCGGTGGGATCGCTTTTCCCCATCCCCCTTCCTCCTGTCTGGTCTCTCTTCCCCATCTCCCTTCCTCCTGTGGGATCTCTCTTCCCCATCCCCCTTCCTCCGGTGGGATCTCTCTTCCCCATCCCCCTTCCCCCGGTGGGATCGCTTTTCCCCATCCGCCTTCCTCCTGTCTGGTCTCTCTTCCCCATCTCCCTTCCTCCTGTGGGATCTCTCTTCCCCATCCCACTTCCTCCTGTGGGATCTCTCTTCCCCACTCCTCTTCCTCCTGTGGTTCCTCTGTTCCATGTCCCCACTTCCTGAGGTATCTCTCCTACTCATCCGCCATCCTCCTGTATGATCTTTCTTCCACGTCCCCCCCCTCCCCCTTCCTATCAGATCTCTCTTCCCCATGCTCCTTCCTCCTGTGGGATTTATCTTCCCCACTCCCTTTCTTCCTGTGGGATCTCTTTTCCCCATCCCCCTTCCTGCTATGTAATGTCTCTTCCCTGTCAGATTTATCTTCCCCACCAGCTTTGTTCTCTTTCCCATCCTCTTCCTTCTGTTGGATATCTTTTCCACATTCCGCTTCCTCCTCTGGGCTTTCTTCCGCAACAACTTCCTGCTGTTGGATCTCCCTTCCCCATCACCTTCCTTCTGTGGGATCTCTATTCCCCTTCCCCCTTCCTCCTGTGGGATCTCTCTTCCCCATCACCTTCCTCCTGTGGGATCTCTATTCCCCTTCCCCCATCCTCCAGTGGGATCTCTCTTCCACATCCCCCTTCCTCCTGTGGGATCTCCCTTCCCCATCCCCCATCCTCCTGCGGGATCTCTCTTCCCCATCCCCCTTCCTCCTGTGGGATCTCTCTACCCCATCCCCCTTCCTCCTGTGGGATCTCTCTTCCGCATCCCCCTTCCTCCTGTGGGATCTCTCTACCCCATCCCCCTTCCTCCTGTGGGATCTCTCTTCCCCATCCCCCTTCCTCCGGTGGGATCTCTCTTCCCCATCCCCCTTACTCCTGTGGGATCTCTCTTCCCCATCCCCCTTCCTCCTGTGGGATCTCTCTTCCACACTCCCATGCCGCCTGTGGGATCTACCTTCCCCATCCCTCTTCCTGCTGTGAGATCTCTCTACCCATCTCCCTTCCTCCTGTGGGCTCTCTGTTCCCTATACAACTTCCTCCTGTGGGATCTCTCATCACCAGCTCCCTTCCTCCTGATGAATCTCTCTTCCCCATCCCCATTCCTACAGTGGAATCTCTCTTCTCCACCCCTCATGCTCCTGTGGGATCTCTCTTCCGCATCCCCTTTCACCCTCTGGGGCCTCTGTTCCCCTCCCACTTCCATCTGTTGGATCTGTCTTCCCCAACTCCCTTCCTCCTGTGGGATTTAAACTCCCCACCCCTTTCTTCCTGTGGGATCTCTCTTCAATATCCCATTTCATACAGTGGGATCTCTCTTCCCCATCCCCCTTCCTCCTGTGGGATCTCTCTCCCCCATCCCCCTTCCTCTTGTGGGATCTCTCTTCCCCATCCCCCTTCCTCCTGTGGGATCTCTCTCCCCCATCCCCCTTCCTCCTGTGGGATCTCACTTCCCCATCCCCCTTCCTCTGGTGGGATCTCACTTCCCCATCCCCCTTCCTCCGGTGGGATCTCTCTTCCCCATCCCCCTTCCCCCGGTGGGATCGCTTTTCCCCATCCCCCTTCCTCCTGTCTGGTCTCTCTTCCCCATCCCCCTTCCTCCTGTGGGATCTCTCTTCCCCATCCCACTTCCTCCTGTGGGGTCTCTCTTCCTCATCCCCCTTCCTCTGGTGAGATCTCTCTTCCCCATCCCCCTTCCTCCTGTGAGATCTCTCTTCCCCATCCCCCTTACTCCTGTGGGATCGCTCTTCCCCACCCCCCGGCCTCCTCTGGGATCTCACTTCCCCATCCCCCTTCCTCCGGTGGGATCTCTCTACCCCATCCCCCTTCCTCCTGTGGGATCTCTCTTCCGCATCCCCCTTCCTCCTGTGGGATCTCTCTTCCCCATCCCCCTTCCTCCGGTGGGATCTCTCTTCCCCATCCCCCTTACTCCTGTGGGATCTCTCTTCCCCATCCCCCTTCCTCCTGTGGGATCTCTCTTCCACACTCCCATGCCGCCTGTGGGATCTACCTTCCCCATCCCTCTTCCTGCTGTGAGATCTCTCTACCCATCTCCCTTCCTCCTGTGGGCTCTCTGTTCCCTATACAACTTCCTCCTGTGGGATCTCTCATCACCAGCTCCCTTCCTCCTGATGAATCTCTCTTCCCCATCCCCATTCCTACAGTGGAATCTCTCTTCTCCACCCCTCATGCTCCTGTGGGATCTCTCTTCCGCATCCCCTTTCACCCTCTGGGGCCTCTGTTCCCCTCCCACTTCCATCTGTTGGATCTGTCTTCCCCAACTCCCTTCCTCCTGTGGGATTTAAACTCCCCACCCCTTTCTTCCTGTGGGATCACTCTTCAATATCCCATTTCATACAGTGGGATCTCTCTTCCCCATCCCCCTTCCTCCTGTGGGATCTCTCTCCCCCATCCCCCTTCCTCTTGTGGGATCTCTCTTCCCCATCCCCCTTCCTCCTGTGGGATCTCTCTCCCCCATCCCCCTTCCTCCTGTGGGATCTCACTTCCCGATCCCTCCGGTGGGATCTCACTTCCCCATCCCCCTTCCTCCAGTGGGATCTCTCTTCCCCATCCCCCTTCCCCCGGTGGGATCGCTTTTCCCCATCCCCCTTCCTCCTGTCTGGTCTCTCTTCCCCATCCCCCTTCCTCCTGTGGGATCTCTCTTCCCCATCCCACTTCCTCCTGTGGGGTCTCTCTTCCTCATCCCCCTTCCTCTGGTGAGATCTCTCGTCCCCATCCCCCTTCCTCCTGTGAGATCTCTCTTCCCCATCCCCCTTACTCCTGTGGGATCGCTCTTCCCCATCCCCCTGCCTCCTCTGGGATCTCACTTCCCCATCCCCCTTCCTCCTGTCTGGTCTCTCTTCCCCATCTCCCTTCCTCCTGTGGGATCTCTCTTCCTCATCCCCCTTCCTCTGGTGAGATCTCTCGTCCCCATCCCCCTGCCTCCTCTGGGATCTCACTTCCCCATCCCCCTTCCTCCGGTGGGATCTCTCTTCCCCATCCCCCTTCCCCCGGTGGGATCGCTTTTCCCCATCCCCCTTCCTCCTGTCTGGTCTCTCTTCCCCATCTCCCTTCCTCCTGTGGGATCTCTCTTCCCCATCCCCCTTCCTCCGGTGGGATCTCTCTTCCCCATCCCCCTTCCCCCGGTGGGATCGCTTTTCCCCATCCCCCTTCCTCCTGTCTGGTCTCTCTTCCCCATCTCCCTTCCTCCTGTGGGATCTCTCTTCCCCATCCCACTTCCTCCTGTGGGATCTCTCTTCCCCACTCCTCTTCCTCCTGTGGTTCCTCTGTTCCATGTCCCCACTTCCTGAGGTATCTCTCCTACTCATCCGCCATCCTCCTGTATGATCTTTCTTCCACGTCCCCCCCCTCCCCCTTCCTATCAGATCTCTCTTCCCCATGCTCCTTCCTCCTGTGGGATTTATCTTCCCCACTCCCTTTCTTCCTGTGGGATCTCTTTTCCCCATCCCCCTTCCTGCTATGTAATGTCTCTTCCCTGTCAGATTTATCTTCCCCACCAGCTTTGTTCTCTTTCCCATCCTCTTCCTTCTGTTGGATATCTTTTCCACATTCCGCTTCCTCCTCTGGGCTTTCTTCCGCAACAACTTCCTGCTGTTGGATCTCCCTTCCCCATCACCTTCCTTCTGTGGGATCTCTATTCCCCTTCCCCCTTCCTCCTGTGGGATCTCTCTTCCCCATCACCTTCCTCCTGTGGGATCTCTATTCCCCTTCCCCCATCCTCCAGTGGGATCTCTCTTCCACATCCCCCTTCCTCCTGTGGGATCTCCCTTCCCCATCCCCCATCCTCCTGCGGGATCTCTCTTCCCCATCCCCCTTCCTCCTGTGGGATCTCTCTACCCCATCCCCCTTCCTCCTGTGGGATCTCTCTTCCGCATCCCCCTTCCTCCTGTGGGATCTCTCTACCCCATCCCCCTTCCTCCTGTGGGATCTCTCTTCCCCATCCCCCTTCCTCCGGTGGGATCTCTCTTCCCCATCCCCCTTACTCCTGTGGGATCTCTCTTCCCCATCCCCCTTCCTCCTGTGGGATCTCTCTTCCACACTCCCATGCCGCCTGTGGGATCTACCTTCCCCATCCCTCTTCCTGCTGTGAGATCTCTCTTCCGCATCCCCCTTCCTCCTGTGGGATCTCTCTACCCCATCCCCCTTCCTCCTGTGGGATCTCTCTTCCCCATCCCCCTTCCTCCGGTGGGATCTCTCTTCCCCATCCCCCTTACTCCTGTGGGATCTCTCTTCCCCATCCCCCTTCCTCCTGTGGGATCTCTCTTCCACACTCCCATGCCGCCTGTGGGATCTACCTTCCCCATCCCTCTTCCTGCTGTGAGATCTCTCTTCCGCATCCCCTTTCACCCTCTGGGGCCTCTGTTCCCCTCCCACTTCCATCTGTTGGATCTGTCTTCCCCAACTCCCTTCCTCCTGTGGGATTTAAACTCCCCACCCCCTTCCTCCGGTGGGATCTCTCTTCCCCATCCCCCTTCCCCCGGTGGGATCGCTTTTCCCCATCCCCCTTCCTCCTGTCTGGTCTCTCTTCCCCATCCCCCTTCCTCCTGTGGGATCTCTCTTCCCCATCCCACTTCCTCCTGTGGGGTCTCTCTTCCTCATCCCCCTTCCTCTGGTGAGATCTCTCTTCCCCATCCCCCTTCCTCCTGTGAGATCCCTCTTCCCCATCCCCCTTACTCCTGTGGGATCGCTCTTCCCCACCCCCCTGCCTCCTCTGGGATCTCACTTCCCCATCACCCTTCCTCCGGTGGGATCTCTCTACCCCATCCCCCTTCCTCCTGTGGGATCTCTCTTCCGCATCCCCCTTCCTCCTGTGGGATCTCTCTACCCCATCCCCCTTCCTCCTGTGGGATCTCTCTTCCCCATCCCCCTTCCTCCGGTGGGATCTCTCTTCCCCATCCCCCTTACTCCTGTGGGATCTCTCTTCCCCATCCCCCTTCCTCCTGTGGGATCTCTCTTCCACACTCCCATGCCGCCTGTGGGATCTACCTTCCCCATCCCTCTTCCTGCTGTGAGATCTCTCTACCCATCTCCCTTCCTCCTGTGGGCTCTCTGTTCCCTATACAACTTCCTCCTGTGGGATCTCTCATCACCAGCTCCCTTCCTCCTGATGAATCTCTCTTCCCCATCCCCATTCCTACAGTGGAATCTCTCTTCTCCACCCCTCATGCTCCTGTGGGATCTCTCTTCCGCATCCCCTTTCACCCTCTGGGGCCTCTGTTCCCCTCCCACTTCCATCTGTTGGATCTGTCTTCCCCAACTCCCTTCCTCCTGTGGGATTTAAACTCCCCACCCCCTTCCTCCGGTGGGATCTCTCTTCCCCATCCCCCTTCCCCCGGTGGGATCGCTTTTCCCCATCCCCCTTCCTCCTGTCTGGTCTCTCTTCCCCATCCCCCTTCCTCCTGTGGGATCTCTCTTCCCCATCCCACTTCCTCCTGTGGGGTCTCTCTTCCTCATCCCCCTTCCTCTGGTGAGATCTCTCTTCCCCATCCCCCTTCCTCCTGTGAGATCTCTCTTCCCCATCCCCCTTACTCCTGTGGGATCGCTCTTCCCCACCCCCCTGCCTCCTCTGGGATCTCACTTCCCCATCACCCTTCCTCCGGTGGGATCTCTCTACCCCCATCCCCCTTCCTCCTGTGGGATCTCTCTTCCGCATCCCCCTTCCTCCTGTGGGATCTCTCTACCCCATCCCCCTTCCTCCTGTGGGATCTCTCTTCCCCATCCCCCTTCCTCCGGTGGGATCTCTCTTCCCCATCCCCCTTACTCCTGTGGGATCTCTCTTCCCCATCCCCCTTCCTCCTGTGGGATCTCTCTTCCACACTCCCATGCCGCCTGTGGGATCTACCTTCCCCATCCCTCTTCCTGCTGTGAGATCTCTCTACCCATCTCCCTTCCTCCTGTGGGCTCTCTGTTCCCTATACAACTTCCTCCTGTGGGATCTCTCATCACCAGCTCCCTTCCTCCTGATGAATCTCTCTTCCCCATCCCCATTCCTACAGTGGAATCTCTCTTCTCCACCCCTCATGCTCCTGTGGGATCTCTCTTCCGCATCCCCTTTCACCCTCTGGGGCCTCTGTTCCCCTCCCACTTCCATCTGTTGGATCTGTCTTCCCCAACTCCCTTCCTCCTGTGGGATTTAAACTCCCCACCCCTTTCTTCCTGTGGGATCTCTCTTCAATATCCCATTTCATACAGTGGGATCTCTCTTCCCCATCCCCCTTCCTCCTGTGGGATCTCTCTCCCCCATCCCCCTTCCTCTTGTGGGATCTCTCTTCCCCATCCCCCTTCCTCCTGTGGGATCTCTCTCCCCCATCCCCCTTCCTCCTGTGGGATCTCACTTCCCGATCCCTCCGGTGGGATCTCTCTTCCCCATCCCCCTTCCCCCGGTGGGATCGCTTTTCCCCATCCCCCTTCCTCCTGTCTGGTCTCTCTTCCCCATCCCCCTTCCTCCTGTGGGATCTCTCTTCCCCATCCCACTTCCTCCTGTGGGGTCTCTCTTCCTCATCCCCCTTCCTCTGGTGAGATCTCTCTTCCCCATCCCCCTTCCTCCTGTGAGATCTCTCTTCCCCATCCCCCTTACTCCTGTGGGATCGCTCTTCACCACCCCCCTGCCTCCTCTGGGATCTCACTTCCCCATCCCCCTTCCTCCGGTGGGATCTCTCTTCCCCATCCCCCTTCCCCCGGTGGGATCGCTTTTCCCCATCCCCCTTCCTCCTGTCTGGTCTCTCTTCCCCATCCCCCTTCCTCCTGTGGGATCTCTCTTCCCCATCCCACTTCCTCCTGTGGGGTCTCTCTTCCCCATCCCCCCTTCCTCCTGTAGGATCTCTCTTCCCCATCCCCCTTCCTCCTGTGGGATCTCTCTTCCCCATCCCCATTCCTCCTGAGGGTTCTCTCTTCCCCATCCCCCTTCCTCCTGTAGGATCTCTCTTCCCCATCCCCCTTCCTCCTGTGGGATCTCTCTTCCCCATCCCCCTTCCTCCTGTGGGATCTCTCTACCCCATCCCCCTTCCTCCTGTGGGATCTCTCTTCCACATCCCCCTTCCTCCTGTGGGATCTCTCTACCCCATCCCCCTTCCTCATGTGGGATCTCTCTTCCCAATCCCCCTTCCTCCGGTGGGATCTCTCTTCCCCATCCCCCTTACTCCTGTGGGATCTCTCTTCCCCATCCCACTTCCTCCTGTGGGGTCTCTCTTCCTCATCCCCCTTCCTCTGGTGAGATCTCTCGTCCCCATCCCCCTTCCTCCTGTGAGATCTCTCTTCCCCATCCCCCTTACTCCTGTGGGATTTATCTTCCCCACTCCCTTTCTTCCTGTGGGATCTCTTTTCCCCATCCCCCTTCCTGCTATGTAATGTCTCTTCCCTGTCAGATTTATCTTCCCCACCAGCTTTGTTCTCTTTCCCATCCTCTTCCTTCTGTTGGACATCTTTTCCACATTCCGCTTCCTCCTCTGGGCTTTCTTCCGCAACAACTTCCTGCTGTTGGATCTCCCTTCCCCATCACCTTCCTTCTGTGGGATCTCTATTCCCCTTCCCCCTTCCTCCTGTGGGATCTCTCTTCCCCATCACCTTCCTCCTGTGGGATCTCTATTCCCCTTCCCCCTTCCTCCTGTTGGATCTCCCTTCCCCATCACCTTCCTCCTGTGGGATCTCTATTCCCCTTCCCCCATCCTCCAGTGGGATCTCTCTTCCCCATCCCCCTTCCTCCTGTAGGATCTCTCTTCCACATCCCCCATCCTCCAGTGGGATTACCCTTCCCCATCCCCCGTCCTCCTGTGTGATCTCCCTTCCCCATCACATTCCTCCTGTGGGATCCCCCTTCCCCATCCCCCTTCCTCCTGTGGGATCTCCCTTCCCCATCCCCCATCCTCCTGTGGGATCTCCCTTCCCCATCCCCCTTCCTCCTGTGGGATCTCCCTTCCCCATCCCCCATCCTCTTATGGGATCTCCCTTCCCCATCACCTTCCTCCTGTGGGATATCTATTCTTCTTCCCCCATCCTCCAGTGGGATCTCTCTTCCCCATCCACCTTCCTCCTGTGGGATCTCTATTCCCCTTCCCCCATCCTCCAGTGGGATCTCCCTTCCCCATCCCCTTCCTCCTGTGGGATCTCTCTTCCCCATCCCCTTCCTCCTGTGGGATCTCTCTACCCCATCCCCCTTCCCCCTGCGAGTTCTCTCTTCCCCTTCCCACATCCTCCTGTGGGACATCCCTTCCCCATCTCCCTCCTGTGAGATCTCTCTTCCCCATCCCCCTTACTCCTTTGGGATCTCTCTTCCCCATCCCCTTTCCTCCGGTGGGGTCTCTCTTCCCCATCCCCCTTCACCCAGCGAGTTCTCTCTTCCCCTTCCCACATCCTCCTGTGGGATATCCCTTCCCCATCTCTCTCGTGCGAGTTCTCTCTTCCCCATCCCCCTTCCTCCTGTGGGTTCTCTCTTCCCCATCCCCCTTCCTCCTGTAGGATCTCTCTTCCCCATCCCCCTTCCTCCTGTGGGATCTCTCTTCCCCGTCCCCTTCCTCCTGTAGGAGCTCTCTTCCCCATCCCCCTTCCTCCTGTAGGATCTCTCTTCCCCATCCCCCTTCCTCCTGTGGGATCTCTCTTCCCCATCCCCTTCCTCCTGTGGGATCTCTCTTCCCCATCTCCCTTCCTCCTATGCGTTCTCTCTACCCCATCCCCCTTCCCCCTGCGAGTTCTCTCTTCCCCTTCCCACATCCTCCTGTGGGACATCCCTTCCCCATCTCCCTCCTGTGAGATCTCTCTTCCCCATCCCCCTTCCTCCTTTGGGATCTCTCTTCCCCATCCCCCTTCCTCCTGTGGGATCTCTCTTCCCCATCCCCCGTCCTCCTGTGGGATCTCTCTTCCCCATCCACCGTCCTCCTGTGGGATCTCTCTTCCCCATCCCCCTTCCTCCTGTGGGATCTCTCTTCCCCATCCCCCTTCCTCCTGTGGGTTCTCTCTTCCCCATCCCCCTTCCTCCTGTAGGATCTCTCTTCCCCATCCCCCGTCCTCCTGTGGGATCTCTCTTCCCCATCCCCCTTCCTCCTGTGGGATCTCTCTTCCCCATCCCCCTTCCTCCTGTGGATTCTCTCTTCCCCATCCCCCTTCCTCCTGTAGGATCTCTCTTCCCCATCCCCCTTCCTCCTGTGGGATCTCTCTACCCCATCCCCCTTCCTCATGTGGGATCTCTCTTCCCCATCCCCCTTCCTCCGGTGGGATCTCTCTTCCCCATCCCCCTTACTCCTGTGGGATCTCTCTTCCCCATCCCCCTTCCTCCTGTGGGATCTCTCTTCCACACTCCCATGCCGCCTGTGGGATCTCCCTTCCCCATCCCTCTTCCTGCTGTGAGATCTCTCTACCCATCTCCCTTCCTCCTGTGGGCTCTCTGTTCCCTATACAACTTCCTCCTGTGGGATCTCTCATCACCATCTCCCTTCCTCCTGATGAATCTCTCTTCCCCATCCCCATTCCTACAGTGGAATCTCTCTTCTCCACCCCTCATGCTCCTGTGGGATCTCTCTTCCGCATCCCCTTTCACCCTCTGGGGCCTCTGTTCCCCTCCCACTTCCATCTGTTGGATCTGTCTTCCCCAACTCCCTTCCTCCTGTGGGATCTCGCTTCCACGTCCCCCTTCCTCCCGTGGCATTTACTTTCCCCATCACTCTTCCTCCTATGGGATCTCTCCTACTCATCCCCCAACCTCCTGTATGATCTCGCTTCCCCACCCACTTCCTCCTGTCTCATCTCTCGTCCCCATGCCTGATCATCCTATGGGATCTGTATTCCCCATTCCCATTCCTTCTGTGGGATCTATTGTCACCACCCCCTTCCTTCCGAGGGATTGCTCTTCCCCATCCCATTTCCTCCTGGGGGTCATCATAATGCCCCCTCTTCCTGTGGGATCTGTCTTGTCCCTCCACATGTATCTCACAACCCCATCCCACATCCTCCTGTCAGATCTCTCTTCCCCATTCTCCTTCCAACTGTGGGATATCTCCTCCCCACCATCTTTCTCCCCAATCCCCTTACTTCTGTGGGATCTCTATTCCCCATCCCCTTCCACCTGTGCACTCTCTGCTCCCCATCAACATCCTGCTGTGGGATCTCTCTTCCCCATCCCCCTTCCTCCTGTGGGTTCTCTCTTCCCCATCCCCCTTCCTCCTGTAGGATCTCTCTTCCCCATCCCCCTTCCTCCTGTGGGATCTCTCTTCCCCGTCCCCTTCCTCCTGTAGGATCTCTCTTCCCCATCCCCCTTCCTCCTGTAGGATCTCTCTTCCCCATCCCCCTTCCTCCTGTGGGATCTCTCTTCCCCATCCCCTTCCTCCTGTGGGATCTCTCTTCCCCATCTCCCTTCCTCCTATGCGATCTCTCTACCACATCCCCCTTCCCCCTGCGAGTTCTCTCTTCCCCTTCCCACATCCTCCTGTGGGACATCCCTTCCCCATCTCCCTCCTGTGAGATCTCTCTTCCCCATCCCCCTTCCTCCTTTGGGATCTCTCTTCCCCATTCCCCTTCCTCCTGTGGGATCTCTCTTCCCCATCCCCCGTCCTCCTGTGGGATCTCTCTTCCCCATCCCCCTTCCTCCTGTGGGATCTCTCTTCCCCATCCCCCTTCCTCCTGTGGGTTCTCTCTTCCCCATCCCCCTTCCTCCTGTAGGATCTCTCTTCCCCATCCCCCTTCCTCCTGTGGGATCTCTCTTCCCCATCCCCCTTCCTCCTGTGGGATCTCTCTTCCCCATCCCCCTTCCTCCTGTGGGATCTCTCTTCCCCATCCCCCTTCCTCCTGTGGGATCTCTCTTCCCCATCCCCCTTCCTCCTGTGGGTTCTCTCTTCCCCATCCCCCTTCCTCCTGTAGGATCTCTCTTCCCCATCCCCCTTCCTCCTGTGGGATCTCTCTACCCCATCCCCCTTCCTCCTGTGGGATCTCTATTCCGCATCCCCCTTCCTCCTGTGGGATCTCTCTACCCCATCCCCCTTCCTCATGTGGGATCTCTCTTCCCCATCCCCCTTCCTCCGGTGGGATCTCTCTTCCCCATCCCCCTTCCTCCTGTGGGATCTCTCTTCCCCATCCCCCTTCCTCCTGTGGGATCTCTCTTCCACACTCCCATGCCGCCTGTGGGATCTCCCTTCCCCATCCCTCTTCCTGCTGTGAGATCTCTCTACCCATCTCCCTTCCTCCTGTGGGCTCTCTGTTCCCTATACAACTTCCTCCTGTGGGATCTCTCATCACCATCTCCCTTCCTCCTGATGAATCTCTCTTCCCCATCCCCATTCCTACAATGGAATCTCTCTTCTCCACCCCTCATGCTCCTGTGGGATCTCTCTTCCGCATCCCCTTTCACCCTCTGGGGCCTCTGTTCCCCTCCCACTTCCATCTGTTGGATCTGTCTTCCCCAACTCCCTTCCTCCTGTGGGATCTCGCTTCCACGTCCCCCTTCCTCCCGTGGCATTTACTTTCCCCATCACTCTTCCTCCTATGGGATCTCTCCTACTCATCCCCCAACCTCCTGTATGATCTCGCTTCCCCACCCACTTCCTCCTGTCTCATCTCTCGTCCCCATGCCTGATCATCCTATGGGATCTGTATTCCCCATTCCCATTCCTTCTGTGGGATCTATTGTCACCACCCCCTTCCTTCCGAGGGATTGCTCTTCCCCATCCCATTTCCTCCTGGGGGTCATCATAATGCCCCCTCTTCCTGTGGGATCTGTCTTGTCCCTCCACATGTATCTCACAACCCCATCCCACATCCTCCTGTCAGATCTCTCTTCCCCATTCTCCTTCCAACTGTGGGATATCTCCTCCCCACCATCTTTCTCCCCAATCCCCTTACTTCTGTGGGATCTCTATTCCCCATCCCCTTCCACCTGTGCACTCTCTGCTCCCCATCAACATCCTGCTGTGGGATCTCTCTTCCCCATCCCTCATCCACCTGTGGGATCTTCCTTCCTCATCCCCCTTCCTCCTGTGGGATCTCTTTTCCCCATCCCCCTTCCTCCTCCGGGATCTCTTTTCCTCATCACCCTTCCTCCTGTGGGATCTCTCTTCCCCATCCCCTTTCCTCCTGAGGGATCTCTCTTCCCCATCCCGCTTCCTCCTGTGGGATCTCTCTTCCCCAACCCCCTCCCTCCTGAGGAATGTCTATTCCCCTTTCCCCACCCACCTGTGGGATCTTCCTTCCTCATCCCCCATCCACCTGTGGGATCTTCCTTCCTCATCCCCCTTCCTCCTGTGAGATCTCTTTTCCCCATCCCCTTTCCTCCTCTGGGAACTCTCTGCCCCATCCCCCTTCCTCCTGTGGGATCTCTTTTCCCCATCCCCTTACTCCTGCAGGGCCTTGTTTCGAATACCTGCCACTTCCTGTCGGATCGCTCTTTGGCATGCTCCATTGTCCTGTGTAATTTCTCTTCCCCATCCCCCTTCCTCCTGTGAGATTTCTCTTCCCAATCCCACATCCTCCTGTGGGAACTGTCTTCCACATCCCTCCTCCTCCTGGCCGATCTCTCAACCCCATCCCCCTTCATCCTGGTTAATCCCTCTCTCTCCTTCCCCCTTCCTCCCATGGGATCTCTCTTCCCCGTCCCCCTTCCTCCTGTGGGATCTCTCTTCGCCATCCCATTCCTCCTGTGGGATCTCTCTTCCCCATCCCCATTCCTCCTGTGGGATCTCTCTTCCCCATCCCCCTTCCTCCTGTGGTTTCCCCAATCCCCATCCCCCTTCATCTTGTGGGATCTCTCTTTCACACCCCCCTCCTCCTGCGGGACATCTCTTCCACATCCCTCCTCCTGGCCGATCTCTCAACCCATTCCCCCTTCATCCTGTTTAATCCCTCTCTCTTCTCTCCCCTTCCTCCCATGGGACCTCCCTTCACCATCCCCTTCTTCCTGTGGGATCTCTCTTCGCCATCCCCCTTCCTCCTGTGAGATCTCTCTTCCTCATCCTCCTTACTCCTGTGGGGTCTCTCTTCCCCATCCCCTTTCCTCCAGTGGGGTCTCTCTTCCCCATCCCCCTTCCTCCTGTGGGATCTCTCTTCCCCAAACCCCTTCCTCCGGTGGGATCGCTTTTCCCCATCCCCCTTCCTCCTGTGGGGTCTCTCTTCCCCATCCCCCTTCCTCCTGTGGGATCTCTCTTCCCCATCCCCCTTCCTCCGGTGGGATCGCTTTTCCCCATCCCCCTTCCTCCTGTGGGATCTCTCTTCCCCTTCCCACATCCTCCTGTGGGACAAACCTTCCCCATCTCCCTCCTGTGAGATCTGTCTTCCTCATCCCGCTTACTCCTGTGGGATCTCTCTTCCCCATCCCCCTTCCTCCGGTGGGATCGCTTTTCCCCATTCCCCTTCCTCCTGTGGGGTCTCACTTCCCCATCTGCCTTACTCCTGTGGGGTCTCTCTTCCCCATCTCCCTTCCTCCTGTGGGGTCTCTCTTCCCCATCCCCCTTCCTCCTGTGGGATCTCTCTTCCCCATGCTCCTTCCTCCTGTGGGATTTATTCTCCCCTGTCCCTTTCTTCCTGTGGGATCTCTTTTCCCCATCCCCCTTCCTGCTATGTCATGTCTCTTCCCTGTCAGATTTATCTTCCCCACCAGCTTTGTTCCTCTGGGTACTCTCTTTCCCATCCTATTCCTTCTGTTGGACATCTTTTCCACATTCCGCTTCCTCCTCTGGGCTTTCTTCCGCAACAACTTCCTGCTGTTGGATCTCCCTTCCCCATCACCTTCCTTCTGTGGGATCTCTATGCCCCTTCCCCCTTCCTCCTGTGGGATCTCTCTTCCCCATCACCTTCCTCCTGTGGGATCTCTATTCCACTTCCCCCTTCCTCCTGTTCGATCTCCCTTCCCCATCACCTTCCTCCTGTGGGATCTCTATTCCCCTTCCCCCATCCTCCAGTGGGATCTCTCTTCCCCATCCCCCTTCCTCCTGTAGGATCTCTCTTCCCCATCCCCCATCCTCCAGTGGGATCTCCCTTCCCCATCCCCCGTCCTCCTGTGTGATCTCCCTTCCCCATCACATTCCTCCTGTGGGATCTCCCTTCCCCATCCCCCTTCCTCCTGTGGGATCTCCCTTCCCCATCCCCCTTCCTCCTGTGGGATCTCCCTTCCCCATCCCCCTTCCTCCTGTTGGATCTCCCTTCCCCATCCCCCATCCTCCTATGGGATCTCCCTTCCCCATCACCTTCCTCCTGTGGGATATCTATTCTTCTTCCCCCATCCTCCAGTGGGATCTCTCTTCCCCATCCACCTTCCTCCTGTGGGATCTCTATTCCCCTTCTCCCATCCTCCTGTGGGATCTCTCTTCCCCATCCCCTTCCTCCTGTGGGATCTCTCTTCCCCATCTCCCTCCTGTGAGATCTCTCTTCCCCATCCCCCTTCCTCCTGTGGCATCTCTATTCCCCATCCCTTTTCACCCTGGGAGTTCTCTCTTCCCCTTCCCACATCCTCCTGTGGGACATCCCTTCCCCATCTCCCTCCTGTGAGATCTCTCTTCCCCATCCCCCTTTCTCCTGTGGGATCTCTCTTCCCCATCCCCTTTCCTCCGGTGGGGTCTCTCTTCCCCATCCCCCTTCCTCCTGTGTGATCACACTCCCCCATCCCCCTTCCTCCGGTGGGATCGCTGTTCCCCATCCCCCTTCCTCCTGTGGGATCGCATTTCCCCATCCCCCTTCCTCCTGTGGGGTCTCTCTTCCCCATCACCCTTCCTCCTGTGGGATCTCTCTTCCCCATCCCCCTTCCTCCTGTGGGATCTCTCTTCCCGATCCCCCTTCCTCCGGTGGGATCGCTTTTCCCCATCCCCCTTCCTCCTGTGGGGTCTCTCTTCCCCATCCCCCTTCCTCCTGTGGGATCTCTCTTCCCCATCCCGCTTCCTCCTGTGGGATATCTCTTCCCCATCCCCCTTCCTCCGGTGGGATCGCTTTTCCCCATCCCCTTCCTCCTGTGGGGTCTCTCTTCCCCATCCCCCTTCCTCCTGTGGGATCTCTCTTCCCCATCCCGCTTCCTCCTGTGGGATCTCTCTTCCCCATCCCCCTTCCTCCTGTGGGATCTCTCTTCCCCACTCCTATTCCTCCTGTGGTTCCTCTGTTCCATGTCCCCACTTCCTGAGGTATCTCTCCTACTCATCCGCCATCCTCCTGTATGATCTCCCTTCCCCATCCCCCTTCTCCTAGTGGGATCTCTCTTCCCCACTCCTCTTCCTCCTGTGGTTCCTCTGTTCCATGTCCCCACTTCCTGAGGTATCTCTCCTACTCATCCGCCATCCTCCTGTATGATCTCTCTTCCACGTCCCCCCCCCCCCCCTTCCTATCAGATCTCTCTTCCCCATGCTCCTTCCTCCTGTGGGATTTATCTTCCCCACTCCCTTTCTTCCTGTGGGATCTCTTTTCCCCATCCCCCTTCCTGCTATGTAATGTCTCTTCCCTGTCAGATTTATCTTCCCCACCAGCTTTGTTCCTCTGGGTACTCTCTTTCCCATCCTCTTCCTTCTGTTGGACATCTTTTCCACATTCCGCTTCCTCCTCTGGGCTTTCTTCCGCAACAACTTCCTGCTGTTGGATCTCCCTTCCCCATCACCTTCCTTCTGTGGGATCTCTATTCCCCTTCCCCCTTCCTCCTGTGGGATCTCTCTTCCCCATCACCTTCCTCCTGTGGGATCTCTATTCCCCTTCCCCCTTCCTCCTGTTCGATCTCCCTTCCCCATCACCTTCCTCCTGTGGGATCTCTATTCCCCTTCCCCCATCCTCCAGTGGGATCTCTCTTCCCCATCCCCCTTCCTCCTGTAGGATCTCTCTTCCCCATCCCCCATCCTCCAGTGGTATCTCCCTTCCCCATCCCCCGTCCTCCTGTGTGATCTCCCTTCCCCATCACATTCCTCCTGTGGAATCTCCCTTCCCCATCCCCCATCCTCCTATGGGATCTCCCTTCCCCATCACCTTCCTCCTGTGGGATCTCTCTTCCCCATCCCCTTCCTCCTGTGGGATCTCTCTTCCCCATCTCTCTTCCTCCTATGCGATCTCTCTACCCCATCCCCCTTCCCCCTGCGAGTTCTCTCTTCCCCTTCCCACATCCTCCTGTGGGACATCCCTTCCCCATCTCCCTCCTGTGAGATCTTTCTTCCCCATCCCCCTTACTCCTTTGGGATCTCTCTTCCCCATGCCACTTCCCCCTGCGAGTTCTCTCTTCCCCTTCCCACATCCTCCTGTGGGATATCCCTTCCCCATCTCTCTCGTGCGAGTTCTCTCTTCCCCATCCCCCTTCCTCCTGTGGGTTCTCTCTTCCCCATCGCCCTTCCTCCTGTAGGATCTCTCTTCCCCATCCCCCATCCTCCAGTGGGATCTCCCTTCCCCATCCCCCGTCCTCCTGTGTGATCTCCCTTCCCCATCACATTCCTCCTGTGGAATCTCCCTTCCCCATCCCCCTTCCTCCTGTGGGATCTCCCTTCCCCATCCCCCATCCTCCTGTGGGATCTCCCTTCCCCATCCCCCATCCTCCTATGGGATCTCCCTTCCCCATTACCTTCCTCCTGTGGGATATCTATTCTTCTTCCCCCATCCTCCAGTGGGATCTCTCTTCCCCATCCACCTTCCTCCTGTGGGATCTCTATTCCCCTTCCCCCATCCTCCAGTGGGATCTCCCTTCCCCATCCCCTTCCTCCTGTGGGATCTCTCTTCCCCATCCCCTTCCTCCTGTGGGATCTCTCTTCCCCATCTCTCTTCCTCCTATGCGATCTCTCTACCCCATCCCCCTTCCCCCTGCGAGTTCTCTCTTCCACTTCCCACATCCTCCTGTGGGACATCCCTTCCCCATCTCCCTCCTGTGAGATCTCTCTTCCCCATCCCCCTTACTCCTGTGGGATCTCTCTTCCCCATCCCCCTTCCCCCTGCGAGTTCTCTCTTCCCCTTCCCACATCCTCCTGTGGGATATCCCTTCCCCATCTCTCTCGTGCGAGTTCTCTCTTCCCCATCTCCCTTCCTCCTGTGGGAGCTCTCTTCCCATTCGCCCTTACGCCTGAGTGAACTCTCCTCCCCACAGCCCTTCATAGAATCATAAAACACCAGCACACAGAAAACAAGCCATCTGGCCCTTCTGCTCTGTGCCGAAACTTTATTCCGCTTGTCCCAGTGACCTGTACCCAGTCCATAACCCTCCAGACCTCCCCCATCCATGTATCTATCCAATTTATTCTTAAAGCTTAAGAGTGAGTCCACATTTTCCACATCGGATGGCAGCTCGTTCCACACTCTCACCACTCTCTCAGTGAAGAATTTCCCCCGAAACCTTTCCCCTTTCACCCTGAAGCCAAGTCCTCCTGTAATTTATCTCTCCTAATGTATGTGGAAAGAGCCTATTCTCATTTACCCTGTCTATACCCCTCAGAGTTTTGTCAACCTCTTTGAAATCCCCCCGCATTCTTCTGCGCTCCAAGGAATAAAGTCGTAATCTGTTCAATCTTTCCCTGTAACTCAACTCCTGAAGACCCGGCAACATCCTAGTAAATCTTCTCTGCATTCTTTCAACCATACTGATATCCTTCCTATAGTTCAGTGACCAGAACTGCACACAATACTCCAAATTTGACCTCACCAATGTCCTTTACAACCTCACCATAATATTCCAACTCCTATACTCAGTACTTTGATTTATGAATGCCAGGATGCCAAAAGCCTTCTTTACAACCCTGTCTACCTGTGACACCACTTTCAGGGAATTATGTATCTGAACTCCCAGATCCCTTTGTTCCTCCACACTCCTCAGTGCCCTACCATTTACTGTCTATGTCCTACCTTGATCTGTCTTTCCAAAATGCAACACCTCACACTTGTCTGCATTAAAGTGGTGACTAGTGGTGTGCCTCAGGGATCTGTACTGGGTCCAATGTTGTTTGCATTATACATTAATGATCTGGATGATGGAATGGTAAATTGGATTAGTAAGTATGCAGATAGTACTAAGATAGGTGACGTTGTGGATAATGAAGGTTTTCAAAGCTTGTTGTTCAAAGATTTAGGCCAGTTAGAAGAGTGGGCTGAAAGATGGCAGATGGAGTTTAATGCTGATAAGTGTGAGGAGCTACATTTTGGTAGGAATAATCCAAAAAGGACATACATGGTAAATGGTAGGGCATTGAGGAATGCAGCAGAACAGAGTGATCTAAGAATAATGGTGCATAGTTCCCTGAAGGTGGAATCTCATGTGGATAGGGTGGTGAAGAAAGCTTTTGGTATGCTGGCCATTATAAATCAGAGCATTGAGTATAGGAGTTGGGATGTAATGTTAAAATTGTACAAGGCATTGTTAAGGCCAAATTTGGAGTACTGTGTACAGTTCTGGTGACCGAATTATAGGAAAGATGTCAACAAAATAGAGAGAGTACTTAGTAAATTTACTAGAATACTACCTGGGTTTCAGCACCTAATGAACAAGTTAGGTCTTCATTCTTTGGAGCGTAGAAGGTTGAGGGGGGACTTGATAGAGGTATTTAAAATTATGAGGGGGATAGATAGAGTTGACATGGATAGTCTTTTTTCCATTCAGAGTAGGGGAGATTCGAACAAGAGGGAATGAGTTGAGAGTGAAAGGACAAAAGTTTAGGGGTATCACAAGGGAGATCTTCTTTACTCAGAGAGTGGTAGCTGTGTGGAACGAGCTTCCAGTAGAAGTGGTAGAGGCGGGTTCAATTTTGTCATTTAAAAAAAATTGGATAGTAATATGGACAGGAAAGGAATGGAATGGGGGGTTATGGGCTGAGTGCAGGTAGGTGGGACTAGGTGAGACTAAGTGAGAGTAAGCATTCGGCACAGACTAGAAAGGCCGAGATGGCCTGTTTCCGTGCTGTAATTGTTATATGGTTATATGTCATACGTTCTAAATTCCATCTGTCATTTTCTGGCCCATTCTTCCAGTTGGTCCAGATCCCTCTGCAAGCTTTGAAAGCCTTCCTCGCTGTCCACAACGCCTCCATCTTAGTGTCATCCACAAACCTGCTGATCCAATTTATCACATTATCATCTAGATCATTGATATAGACAACAAACAACAATGGTCCCAGCACAGATCCCTGAGAGCCACCACTAGTCACAGGCCTCCAGTCTGAGAAGCAATCGTCCACTACCACTCTCTGTCTTCTCCCACACAGCCAATTTGAATCCAGTGTACAACCTCTCCATGGATACCTACTGTCTGAACCTTCTGAACTGACCTTTTATGAGTGGGACCTTGTCAAAGGCCTTACTAAAGTTCATGCAGACAACATCCACAGCCTTTCCTTCATATGCATTCTTGGTAACCTCCTCGAAAAACACTACAGGATTCATTAAACATGATCTACCACACACAAAGCCATGTTGACTATCTTTAATCAGCCCTTGGTTGTCCAAATCCTTGTATATCCGATCTCTCAGAACACCTTCTGATAATTTACCTACTACTGATGTCAGGCTCACTGGCCTGTAATTACCTGGTGTACTTTTGGAGCCTTTTTCAAACAACGGAACTACATGAACTACCCTCCAATCCTCCAGCACCGCACCCGTGGCTGAGGACATTTTAAATATTTCTGCCAGGGCCCCTGCAATTTCTACACTAGTCTCTCTCAAGGTCTGAGGAAATATGTCAGGCCCCGGGGGACTTATCTACCTTTATTCACTGTAAGGCAGCAAGCAGCTCCTCCTCTTTAATCTCTATATGTTCCATGACACTACTGTTTGTTTGCCTTAATTCCATATCCGCTATGCCAGTTTCCTGTGTAAACACTGATGCAAAAAACCTGTTTAAGATCTCCCCCATCTCGTGAGGCTCCACACATAGACGACCACTCTGATCTTCTAGGCGACCAATTTTGTCCTTTACTATCCTTTTACTCTCAATATACTTGTAGGAACCCTTCTGGTTTACCTTCACATTACCTGCCAAAGCAACCTCATGTCATCTTTTTGCCTTCCTGATTTCCTCCTTTAGTATTCCCTTACATTTTCTATACTCTTCAAGTATCTAATTTCTTCTTTGTTGCCTTCACCTGCTAAACACCTACTTAACCAGATCGCCAATATCCCTCGAAAACCAAGGTTCCCTAGGCCTGTTAACTTTGCCTTTAATCCTGGCAGGAACATGCAAACTCTGCAGTCTCAAAATTTCACCCTTGAAGGTGTTCCACTTACTGAACACATCCTTGCCAGAAAACAACTTATCCCTATCCACTTTTCCCAGATCCTCTCTCATTTCCACAAAATTGGCCCTTCTCCAATTCAGAACCTTAACTGGTGGACCAGTCCTATCCTTATCCATAATTATCTTGAAACTAATGACATTATGGTCACTGGACCCAAAATGTTTGCTTACATATACTTCTGTCACCTGACCTGTCTGGTTCCCTAATAGGGGATCAGGTACTGCACCCTCTCTCGGTGGTACCTCAATATATTGATTTAGAAAACTTTCCTGAACACATTTGACAAACTCCACGCCATCTAACCCTTTCTCAGAGTGGGCGTCCCCGTCAATATGTGGAAAGTTAAAATCCTCTACGATTACAACTTTCTGTTTCTTACATCGGTCTGCTATCTCTCTACAGATTTGCTCCTCCAATTCTCTCTGACTATTGGGTGGTCTATAATACAACCCTATTAGTGTGGTCACACCTTTCCCGTTCCTCGGCTCCACCCACATGGCCTCTGTAGACGAGCCCTACGGGCTGTCCCGTCTGCGCACAGCTGTGAGATTCCCCTGACTGGTAATGCCACTTCTCCCCCTTTCATCCCTCCCCCCTATCACCTCTGAAACAACGGAAACCCGGAACATGAAGCTGGCGCTTTTAAGGAATATAAAAGTGGATAAATCTCCGGATCCTGACAGGATATTCTCTAGGACCATGAGGGATGTTAGTGTAGAAATAGCAGGGGCTCTGACAGAAATATTTCAAATGTTATTAGAAACGGGGATGGTGCCGAAGGATTGGCGTATTGCTCATGTGGTTCCATTGTTTAAAAAGGGTTCTCAGAGTAAACCTAGCAATTATAGGCCTGCCAGTTTGATGTCAGTGATGGGTAAATTAATGGAAGGTATTCTTAGAGATGGTATATATAATTATCTGGATAGACAGGGTCTGATTAGGAACAGTCATCATGGATTTGTGCGTGAAAGGTCATGTTTGACATACCTTATTGAATTTTTTGAAGAGGTTACAAGTAAAGTTGATGAGGGTAAAGCAGTGGATGTTGTCTATATGGATTCATTAAGGCCCTTGACAAGGTTCCGCACAGAAGGTTAATTAGGAAGATTTGATTGTTAGGTATTAATACTGAAGCAGTAAAATGGATTCAACAGTGTCTGGATGGGAGATGCCAGAGAGTAGTGGTGGATAACTGTCAGGTTGGAGGCCGGTGACTAGTGGTGGGCCTCAGGGATCTGTACTGGGTCTAATGTTGTTTGTCATATACATTAATGATCTGGATGATGGGGTGGTAAATTGGATTGGTAAGTATGCAGATGATACTAAGGTAGGTGGCGTTGTGGATAATGAAGTAGGTTTTAAAAGTTTGCAGAGATTTAGAACAGTTAGAGGAGTGGGCTGAATGATGGCAGACGGAGTTTAATGCTGATAAGTGTGAGGTACTGCATTTTAGATAGATAGATAGATACTTTATTCATCCCCAAGGACATACATGGTAAATTGTAGGGCATTGAAGAATGCAGTAGAACAGGGTGATCGAGGAATAATGGTGCATAGTTCCCTGAAGGTGGAATCTCATGTGGATAGGGTGGTGAAGAAAGCTTTTGGTATGTTGGCCTTTATAAATCAGAGCATTGAGTATAGGAGTTGGGATGTAATGTTAAAATTGTACAAGGCATTGGTAAGGCCAAATTTGGAGTATTGTGTACAGTTCTGGTCACCGAATTATAGGAAAGATGTCAATAAAATAGAGAGAGTACAGAGAAATTTACTAGAATGTTACCTGGGTTTCAGCACCTAAGTTACACAGAAAGATTGAACAAGTTAGGTCTTTATTCTTTGGCGCATAGAAGGTTGAGGGGGGACGATAGAGGTATTTAAACTTATGAGGGGGATAGATAGAGTTGACGTGGATAGGCTTTTTCCAGTGAGAATAGGGGAGATTCAAACAAGAGGACATCAGTTGAGAGTTAGGGGGCAAACGTTTAAGGGTAATATGACGGGTAATTTCTTTACTCAGAGAGTGGTCGCTGTGTGGAACGAGCTTCCAGTAGAAGTGGTAGAGGCAGGTTCGGTATTGTCATTTAAAGTAAAATTGGATAGGTATATGGACAGGAAAGGAATGGAGGGTTATGGGCTGAGTACGGGTCAGTGGGACTAGGTGAGAGTAAGCATTCGGCATGGACTAGAAGGGCCGAAATGGCCTGTTTCCATGTTGTAATTGTTATATGTTTATATAGTTATTAGTCCTGCCACTCCTGCAACCAAGTCTTACTAATAGCAATGATGTCGATATCATCATGTGCCAATCCACGACCTAAACTCATCTGCCTTACCTACAATACTTCTCGTATGGAAATAGATGCACCTGAGAAAATTTCTATCACGTACAAACCTCTGATATCTGTCTATACAAGCAGTCCTCACATGACCAGTATCCTCCTCCACACCACTATCAGCTCTAACACACTGCACCCTCCGCTTACAATCTGGTTTAAAACCCCCTGAGCAGAACTTGCCTAACCTACCGGCAAGGATGTTAGTCCCCTCCAGTTCAGGTGCAAACTGTCCAATTCGAACTGGTCGCACCTCTCCTGGAAGAAAGCCCAATTGTCCAGAAACATGAACTCCACCCTCATGCACCATCCCCTCAGCCACTTATTTAGCTGCATTATCTTCCTATTTCTAGCCTCACTAGCACATAGCACAGGGAGCAATCCACCTGTGGGATCTCCCTTCCCCTTCCCCCTTCCTCCTGTGCGATGTCCCTTCCCCGTCCCCCTTCCACCTGTGGGATCTCACTTCCCCATCCCCCTTCCTCCTGTGGGATCTCACTTCCCCATCCCCCTTCCTCCTGTGGGATCTCTCTTTCCCATCCCCCTTCCTCCTGTGGGATCTCTCATCCCCGTCCCCCTTCCTCATGTGGGATCTCTCTCCCCCATCCCCCTTCCTCCTGTGGGATCTCTCTTCCCCATCCCCCTTCCTCCTGTGGGATCTCCATTCCCCATCCCCCCTCCTCCTGTGGGATCTCTCTCCCCCATCCCCCTTCCTCCTGTGGGATCTCACTTCCCCATCCCCCTTCCTCCTGTGGGATCTCTATTCCCCATCCACTTTTCTTCTGTTGTCATACTCCACCCTTCTTGTGGGTCTCCCTTCCACATCTTCCTTCCTCTTCAGGGATCTATCACTTCCCCTTCCCCCTTCCACCTGTGGGATCTCTCTACCACATCCCCCCTCCTGTGGTATCTCTCTTCCCCATCCCCCTTCCTACTTTCAGATCTCTCATCCATCCGAACTCCTGTGGGATCTCTCTTCCCCATCTCCCTTCCTCCTATGGTATCTCTCTTCCCCATCCCCCTTCATCCTATGGGATCTCTATTCACCATCACCCTTTCTTGTGTGGGGCCTCTGTTCCCATCCCCCACTCTTCTTGTGGGATCTCTCTTCCCCATCCCTTTAGCTCGGGTGGGTCTATTTCACTGTGTCCCAATGACATTTCTGCATTTCGGTCAGGAACATTTTGTTTAGCCATCTGGAAATGAGAGAGAATATGTGGAGTTTACAGGGTCACACCGACAGACTAAATTACTGACATTCGGTGAATACACTGGAGCTGGTCAGTGAGGGACATTGATAGTGATGGGAACTCCGATCAGTGATTTACTGAAGGGTTTAATGTTTCCTGTAATATCCAAGTGAGAGAAATTCCCCCAGACCCACGGTTTGAATCACTTTGTTCATCAATCTGTCTGTTTGTGTTTAGACTTGGGGGGAATGACCTGGGAGATTCAGGAGTGAAACTGGTGTCTGCGGCTCTGAGGAACCCGGAGTGTAAAATACAGACACTGTGGTAAGTACCAGACTGAGGGAGATTGTGTTTACAGTCACTGGGTGTCTGACACTGAACATTAATGTGATCAGTAGAAACAAAGAAACATAGAAAACCTACAGCACAATACAGGCCCTTCGGCCCACAACGCTGTGCCGAACATGTTTCTACTTTAGAATTACCTCGGTTTTACCCATAGCCCTCCATGTTTCTAAGCTCCATGTAGCCTTCCTGGAGTTTAAAGATCCGATCATTTCCGCCTCCACCACCGCCGCCAGCAGCCCATTCCACGCACTCACCACTCTCTGTGTAAAAAAACTTACCCCTGACCTCTCCTCTGTACCTACTTCCAAGCACCTTAAAAATATGCCCTCTCGTGCTAGCCAGTTCAGCCCTGGGGAAAAGCCTTTGACTATCTACGTGATCAATGCCTCTCATTATCATGTACATCTCTACCAAATCACCTCTCATCCTCCGTCACTCCAAGAGAAAAGGCCGAGTTCACTCAACCTATTCTCATAAGGCATGCTCCCCAATCCAGGCAACATCCTTGTAAATCTCCTCTGCACCCTTTCTATGGTTTCCATGTCCTTCCTATAGTGAGGCGACCAGAATTGAGCACAGTATTCCAAGTAGGGTCTGACCAGGGTCCTGTATAGCTGCAAAATATAACCATATAACAATTACAGCACGGAAACAGGCCATCTCGGCCCTTCTAGTTACTCTCACCTAGTCCCACTGACCGGCACTCAGCCCATAATCCTCCTTTCCTTTCCTGTCCATATACCTATCCAATTTTACTTTAAATGACAATACCGAACCTGCCTCTACCACTCCTACTGGAAGCTCGCTCCGCACAGCTACCACTCTCTGAGTAAAGAAATTCCCCCTCGTGTTACCCTTAAACTTTTGCCCCCTAACTCTCAAATCATGTCCTTTTGTTTGAATCTCCCCTACTCTCAATGGAAAAAGTCTATCCACGTCAACTCGATCTATCCCCCTTCATAATCTCTCAACTGTTAAACATTACCTCTCGATTCTTAAACTCAATCCCACGACTGATGAAGGCCAATACACTGTACGCCCTTTTAACTACAGAGTCAACCTGCATAGCATCTTTGAGTGTCCTATGTACTCGGACCCCAAGATCCCTCTGATCCTCCACACTGCTAAGAGTCTTACCATTAATACTATATTCTGCCATCATATTTGACCTACCAAAGTAAACCACTTCACACTTATTTGGGTTGAACTCCATCTGCCACTTCTCAGCCCAGTTCTGCATCCTATCAATGTCCCATTGTAAACTCTGACAGTCCTCCACACTATCCACAACACCCCCAAGCTTTGTGTCATCATCATATTTACTAACCCTACCCTCCACTTCCTCATCCAGGTCATTTATAAAAATCACAAAGACTTGGGGTCCCAGACCAGATCCCTGAGGCACTCCACTGGTCACCGGCCTCCATGCAGAATATGACCCATCTACAACCACTCTTTGCCTTCTGTGGGCAAGCCAGTTCTGGATCCACAAAGCAATGTCCCCTTGGATCCCATGCCTCCTCACTTTCTCAAAAAGTCTTGCATGGTGTACCTTATCAAATGCCTTGCTGAAATCAACATACACTGCATCTTCTTCCTTCCTTCATCAATGTGTTTAGTCACATCCTCAACAAAATTCAATCAGGCTCGTAAGGCACAACCTGCCTTTGACAAAGCCATGCTGTCTATTCCTAATCATATTTTGACTCTCCAGATGTTCATAAATCCTACCTCTCAGGATCTTCTCCAACAACTTACCAACCACTGAAGTAAGACTCACTGGTCTATAATTTCCTGGCCTAACCCTACTCCCTTTCTTGAATAAGTGAACGAGATTCGCAACCCTCCAATCCTCCGGAAACTCTCATGTCCTCATTGATGATGCAAAGATCATCGCCAGAGGCTCAGCAATCTCTTCCCTCGCTTCCAACAGTCGCCTGGTGTACACCTTTTCCGGTCGCGGTGACTTATCCAACTTGATGCTTTCCAAAAGCTCCACCACATATTTCTTAATATCTACATTCTCAAGCTTTTCAGTCCACTGCAAGTCATCCCTACAATTGCCAAGATCCTTTTCCGTCATGAATACTGAAGCAAATGGTTCATTAAATATCTCCGCTATTTCCTCCGGTTCAATACGCTCTTTTCCATTGTCACACTTGATTCGTCCTATTCTGTCACGTCTTATCCTCTTGCTCTTCACGTACTTGCAGAATGCTTTAGGGTTTTCCTTAATCCTGTCCACCAAGGCCTTCTCATGGCCCCTTCCAGCTCTCCTGATTTCATTCTTAAGCTCCTTCCTGCTAGCCTTATAATCTTCCAGATTCATATCACTACCTCATTTTTGAACCTTTTGTAAGCTCTTCTTTTCTTCTTGACTAGATTCACAACAGCCTTTGTACATCACAGATCTTGTCCCCTACCATCCTTTCCCTGTCTCATTGGAACGCACCTTCTCAGAACCCCATGTAAATATCCCTTGAACATTTTCTACATTGCTTCGGTACTATTCTCTGACAACATCTGTTTCCAATTCATGCTTACAAGTTCCAACCTGATAGTCCCATAGTTCCCCTTACTCCAATTAAATGTTTCCCTAACTTAACTGACCCATACCTCTCTAAAGGTGTGGTAAAAGAGACAAAATTGTGATCACTATCTCCAAAATGCTCTCCCACTGAGAGACCTGACACCTGGCCAGGTTCATTTCCCAATAGCAGATCAAGTACAACCTCTCCTCTTGTAGGCTTATCTACATATTGTGTCAGAAATCCTTCCTGAACAGACCTAACAAACTCCACTCCATCTAAACCCCTCACTCCAGGGAGATACCAATCAATATTTGGGAAATTAAAATCTCACACCTCAACAACCCTGTTATTAAAACTCCTTTCCAGAATCTGTCTCCCTATCTGCTCCTCGATGTCCCTGTTACTGTTGGGTGATCTATACAAAACACCCAGTAGAGTTATTGACCCCTTCCTGTTCTTAACTTCCACCCAGAGATGCCGTAGTGTCCTCCTTTTCTGTAGCCATGACACTATCTCTGATCAACAGTGCCACGTCCCCACCTCTTTTGCCTCCCTCCCTGTCCTTTCTGAAACAATTAAATCCTGGCACGTGAAGTAGCCATTCCTGCCCCTGCACCATCCTAGTCTCTGTAATGGCCACCACATCATATCTCCGAGAGCTGATCCACGCTCTAAGCTCATCCGTTTTATTCATCATACTCCTTGCATTAAAATAGACACATCTCAAACCATCGGACTGAGTGCCTCCTTCTCTATCACCCGCGTATCCTCCCTTTCACACTGTCTCCAAATTCTCTCTATTTGTGAGCCAACCTCCCTCTCCTCCATCACATCAATTTGGTTCCCTCCCCCCAGCAATTCTTGTTTAAACTCTCCCCAGTAGCCTTAGCAAACCTTCCTGCCAGGATATTGGCCCCCCAGGAATTCAAGTGCAACCCATCCTTTTTGTGCAGGTCACTCCTGCCCCAAAAGAGGTCCCAATGATTCAGAAATCTGAATCCCTGCCTCCTGCTCCAATCCCTCAGTCAATGCGTTTATCCTCCACCTCATCCTAATCTTAATCTCACTGTCACGTGGCACAGGCAGTAATTCCAAGATCACTACCTCTGAGGTCCTGCTACTCAACTTCCTTCCTAACTCCCTGTAGTCTACTTTCAGGACCTCTTCCCTTTTCCTACCTATGTCACTGGTACCAAGATGTACCATGACCTCTGGCTGTTCTCCCTCCCACTGCAGGATATCTTGGAAGTGATCAGAAACATCCCAGACCTTGGCACCTATGAGGCAAACTAGCATCCGAGTTTCTTTCTTGCATCCACAGAATCATCTGTCTGACCCCCTGACTATAGTCCCCTATCTCTGCTGCCATCCCCTTCCTTTTCCTGCCCTTCTGAGCCACAGGGCCAGACTCTGTGCCAGAGGCACTGACACTGATGCTCCCCAACCCATAGGCCACCCCCCTCCGGCAGTACTCAAACAGGGGTACTTATCGTCAAGGGGTACAGCCACAGGGGTACTCTCTAGTACCTGCTTCTTGCCCTTCCCTCTCCTGACTGTGACCCACTTCTTCAGTCTCCTGTGTCCCCGGTGTGACCACCTGCCTGTAACTCCTCTCTATCACCTCCTCGCTCTCCCTGACCAGACGAAGGTCATCGAGCTGCATCTCCAGTTCCCTAACTCGGTCCCTAAGGAGCTGCAGCTCGACACACTGGGTGCAGATGTTGCCGTCCAGGAGGCTGGGAGTCTCCAGGATCTCCCACATCTGACACCGAGCACAGAAAACCAGCCTCACACACATACTCTCTGTCTGTATTGTCAACAGATAACCTACCTCGCCTCGACCCTTTATCGCCGAAGCCCCGTTGAGCCAAAGCCTTCCTACTCTGTCTCCCGCTCCTCTGACGCTCGCTCTGTAAATCTGTCTTCCTTTTAAACTCTTCTCGCTGTTCCCACTGGCCGACGTGCGCAGTCGTGCTGAAGAAAAAAAAAATCAGTGATTGTGTTACTGATAAACACTGGGGATTTGTACCATCTCCTGTCTCTCTGTGTCCTTCACCCTCACTCTCTCTCATCTCCAGGTTGAGGCGCGTCGGTCTCACAGATTCTGGTGCCGAGGATCTCGTCTCCGCTCTCAGTACAAACCCATCACTGACGGAGCTGGACCTGAGTTTGAATACACTGGGAGATTCAGGAGTGAAACTGGTTTCTGCGGCTCTGAGGAACCTGGAGGGTAAAATACAGAAACTGGGGTAAGTACCAGACTGTGGGAGATTGTGTTTACAGTCACTGGGTGTCTGACACTGAACATTAATGTGATCAGTAATTGTGTTACTGATAAACACTGGGGATTTTTACCATCTCCTGTCTCTCTGTGTCCTTCACCCTCACTCTCTCTCATCTCCAGGCTGGAGTATGTCGGTCTCACAGATTCTGGTGCCGAGGATCTCGCCTCCGCTCTCAGTACAAACCCATCACTGACGGAGCTGGACCTGAGTGGTAATAACCTGGGAGATTCAGGAGTGAAACTGGTGTCTGCGGCTCTGAGGAACCCGGAGTGTAAAATACAGAGACTGTGGTAAGTACCAGACTGAGGGAGATTGTGTTTACAGTCACTGGGTGTCAGACACTGAACATTAATGTGATCAGTAATTGTGTTACTGATAAACACTGGGGATTTGTACCGTCTCCTGTCTCTCTGTGTCCTTCACCCTCACTCTCTCTCATCTCCAGGCTGAAACGTGTCGGTCTCACAGATTCTGGTGCCGAGGATCTCGTCTCCGCTCTCAGTACAAAACCATCACTGACGGAGCTGGACCTGAGATCAAACTCTCTGACAGACGGATCTGTCCCCGCTCTCCGCCGCCTCATACTGACCCTCCCGAGTCTGGAGTGGATCTGGTGAGTGTTTGTGTTAATGTTCAATGTGATAAAATATCAGCGGATCCGCGGGTTTTCTGGTGATATTTGTCTGTGAGTGTTGTTGAAACATTAACCCCAGTCACCTGTTACTGACACTGTTGTGTAATCTGTTAATTTCATCTTTATTCTCCCATCTGTTTCAGGCTGTTGGGGAATCGGTTCAGTCGGACCGGAGAGGAGGAACTGAGATCTCTGGAGGGATTCAGACCCGGACTGAGTGTGGAGATCTGAACATCTGAATGTGTGAACATCCCCGCCCGCGGGATGGGGACATTTGGCCGACTCCCCGCCCTCCCCTTTAACTCCCGCCCTTACCTTTAACGGCCGCGCGCCGGGGCTGAATCCCAACGGTTTTAACGGAACCGGCTCAGGCCTCGCGCTGTGTGCGTCGCTCGCAGCGGTCCCGCAGTGACGCGTTTCCGCCTGTTGTCCGGCGGGGCAGCTTCCGCCGGATGTGCCTGTTCGAGACTCCCACGTGACACCCCGGGGAATTACCCGGACAGGAAGAGCCCGGGGGTCCGGGGCTCAGTCTGGGACACCGGTGTCCCGGGGTGGGTGGGATGATTCCGGGAGAGAATCCTTTTGCTCCCTTTGCTGAGGACGGTGCATTCGGTAGTCTGGCCGATATAATGATGTTAAATTGACAAAGAGAGAGAGAGAGAGAGAGGCAGGGGAGGAGACAGAGGGGTGGAGGGAGAGTGGGAAGAAGAGAGAGAGAGAAGCCTGAAGGGGAGAGAGAGAAGGGCGAAGGAGAGAAAGAGAGGCTGGGACGGGGGTGGGGGGAGGGATACGGAGGCAGGGAACTGCAAACTCACCGTGGATTTGTTTGGAGACTTGTGAACAGCCTTGATTAACATCCCGGCCACAGTGGACTGAAGTGTGATTTTATAATCATCGGTTCCCCGATGCAGAGTGACGGTGAGAAACCGGACTGATGATTCAAACTATCACTCGTTGTCGGTCAGTTAATTGTGTGTGACTGTGAGTGAGTCGGAAGCAGTTTATTTATTCCCGCACGTCAGCAGCTCACACATTGTTTAATTTACATTTGTAAATTTACTCACACCCAGGACCTGACACAGAGTGAATTTCCCTCCACACCGTCCCATCACACACTCCCGGAGTCAGACACAGAGTGAATCTCCCTCCACACCATCCCATCACACACTCCCGGGGTCAGACACAGGGTGAATCTCCCTCCACACCGTCCCATCACACACTCCCGGGGTCAGACACAGAGTGAATCTCCCTCCGCACCGTCCCATCACACACTCCCGGGGTCAGACACAGAGAGAATCTCCCTCCACACCGTCCCATCACACACTCCCGGGGTCAGACACAGAGAGAATCTCCCTCCACACCGTCCCATCACACACTTGCAGTGCCAAACACTCAGTGAAGCTCCGTCTGCACCATTCCATCACTCAATTAATCCCACCCTGCAAAATCTCATTTCAGGGAAGCAGGCACCATCAATATGCGGGAGACTCCCGGAACTCCCGGGAGAGGTGGGATGTCTGCAATAGAGTAGCTCCTTAGCAGCCAGCCAGCTAGTTTAAATAGCGTTAGCTATGCTAATGAACGAATGACACCCGTTAAACTCACCTCAACAGTGATTTAACCCCCCCCCCCCCCCCCATGGGCAATAGAAAACCCAATGTTGCAGACAGGGCAGCGAGCAACACTGTCATTATTCCTGACCCCGATTAGGCAGGGGAACACTTTAGTGTAGTCTGGGGTGAAGTACGTTTTATATTTTTTTACTCTGCCATGGCAGAGTATTCAATTCTCTCTCTCTCTCGTTCTAAAAAAAAAACCGATTTGCGGGATATTGTATATAATTCGCGGGCGTCAGGGAGCCGCTATCAATATCCGGGAGAGGTGGGATGTCCGACGCTTCACTTGAAATGGCCGCTGGTGAGGGAGTGATGGCTTTGGTAGAAGTGAGCACAAGAGAGGGAGGGACGCGCTGATTTAAAATGGGCGAATCCTTGGTTAATGTGGCCGCCAGGGATGGAGTGAGACACTGACTTACAATGGCCACTGTCACACTCAGAATCGATGGCGAAGGAACATGCGGTGCCCATGGATACAATCCCGGGATCGAGTGTGTTATTGATTGTTATAACAGTATTTTAATTTGTGTTTTATATCGTCTTCCATATTGTATATATGTTCTAATTCTAATAATGTTGTCATTGAATAAACTAATGTATATATCTCAGATATTCGCACATACACATATACATGTGGGTTTTGGGGAGGAGGGGTGAGGGGTTTGGGAGGAAGAGGAGTGACGGGACGAGGAGTGGACTGATGAGACGGTGAGCGTGGCGAAGTCACTGACTCAATAGGGGACGGAGAGGGGAGGGGCGGAAGTTCCTGTCACAAACTGGTGGCCGACATGGAGAAGACAACGACGGGGTGAGGAGGAGTGAAACGACTGGAAGGGAGCGGGAGTGATGGGACGGGAGGGAGTGGTCTGATTGGACAGGATGTGAGGTGTGGAGGAGTGACGTTTTCAATAGTGGAGGATGAATGGGTGGTGACATTTCCTTCACAAATAAGACGAGCTGCAAAAAAGTGGGGCCTAGGTGGTAGAAAGGGGAGGCGGAGGTCGGGGACGTGGTCAGGGCTGATGGGTCGGGGAGTTCATTGTCTCAATGAGGGAGAGTGGAGCGACTCACTTAACGGACGGGGGAGAAGGGATTGGGTGCGGGAGCGAAATTTCCCATCAGAAAATGTTCACCAAAATGTGGTGGATGGCGGGAGAAAGGGCAAGGGGCCAGAGAGGGGAAAGGGTGTCAGGAGTGACGGGGTGAGTACGGGAGTGACTCACTGGGTAACAGAGAGAGAGAAAGAGGGCGATGAGGAGAGGTGAAGATTGGCATCGCAACATGGCAGCCCCAACCAGCATACGATGCAGAGCGTCGAGATGGCGGGGAGAGGAGAGCGAGGGGAGGGAGGGAAGGGGTTTGCGAGTGATGGGATGGGAAGGAGGGTGACAAGATGGTGAGTGTGAGGGAGTGGGAAGGAGGGTCTGACTGTCACACAATGGCAGTCGGCAGAATGTTAAATGGAGAGATGTGAGAGCGGGCACCGAGGGGAAGGAGAGGAGGGATGAGGAGTTGAGATTGAATAAACAGGGAGGGAAGTGAGTGGAAGGTGAGGAAAAGGGTTTGCCCCATTCTATGATGCGGGGAGAGCGGTTGTCAATGGTAACCATCACAAAATGGCCGCCAGCCAGGGTGAAATGGGCGGTGATAGAGGGGAGTGCGAGGGGACAGAGAGCAGAGGGTGGGAGAGGGCGGCTCGTAACAAGGGAGATGGAACTGCGGGGTTCCCACGGGGGAGGAATGTGACTACAGGAAGAGGCTAGCACCGTTACCCTCCCCTCCCCTCCTCAGTCTCGAAAGTCCTGCTTTGACTTTTCTTTCGGGCTGAGCCTCAGATCGTTCGGCCCAAATCCTTCAGGCTGTCCCGTAGAGTAGGGGGACGTGTCGTCACTGGGGCCCGTCAAAGGCAGGAGTGGGCGCCGGCTTGCCGAAGAAGACGGAGGCGAGGTCTGGCGGTGCGGGCTGGTTGGCGTGGATCACCACCATTTTCTGCAGGGTGGGGGAGAGGGAGGGGTCAGATCGATGAGGGAAGAAAGATAAAGTGAGGAGAGGAGATGAGACCCTCTCAGTCCCCTCTGTCCCCTCTTCTCTCTCCATCTCTTCCCCCACCTCTCTATCCTCCTCGCCCCACCCTATCCTCTCTCCACCCCTCTTCACCCTATCCTCCTCCCCTCTTCCCACCCTATCCTCCTCTCTCCACCCCTTCCACCCTATCCTCCTCTCTCCACCCCTCTTCCCACCCTATCCTCCTCTCCCCACCCCATCATCCTCTCTCCACCCCTCTCCACCCTATCCTCCTCTCCCCACCCCATCATCCTCTCTCCACCCCTCTCCACCCTATCCTCCTCTCTCCACCCCTCTCCACCCTATCCTCCTTTCTCCACCCCTCTTCCCACCCTATCCTCCTCTCTCCACCCCTCTCCACCCTATCCTCCTCTCTCCACCCTTCCCACCCTATCCTCTCTCCACCCCTCCACCCTATCCTCCTCTCCCCACCCCATCATCCTCTCTCCACCCTATCCTCCTCTCTCCTCCCCTCTCCCCACCCTATCCTCCTGTCTCCACCCCCTCCACCCATCCTCCTCTTTCCACCCCTCTCCCCACCCTTTTATTCCTTTTCTGCCCCCATCTCTCTCTACCCCTCCACTCTCTTGTTCTCTCCCCACGCTGTTCACCTCCCCCATCTCTTGTCCCCATGCCCCATCCCTCGCCGCCCACACACACCCCCCGTGCACAGGAAGATCCCACTCACCACCGGAGGCTGTGCGGCGCAGCACTCGAGGTCCCTGCAGTTGGCGATGGCCGTGAGGACGGACATCACCAGCGAGACCAGGCAGTTGACCAGCAAGATCACCGTGATCCCGCTGACAAACCTCTGCGAGATTCGGTGTTTGGCGGAGGGAGCATGGGAGGGGGGAGAGAGCCAGACGGAAAGAGAGGAGTGGAGAGGTGGAGAGAGAGGGAGAGAAATGGGGTGAGAGTGAGAGGTGAGAGACAGAGAGGAGAGAGAGAGAGGGAGGGAGGGGCATAGGTGGAGATGGCCGGGGAAGAGAGAGGGGTGAGGGAGAGTGGGTATTGGGGTAGGCGGAGGTGGAGAGACCCAGACGGGGAGGAAGAGAAGGGGGGCAATGGGTGAGGAAGAGAGGGGGTGAGTGGGAGAGAGATGGGGGTAGGGAAGGGGGAGAATGAAGAGAGGTGGCAGAGGACAGTTGATCGAGGGAGAGACATGAGAGTCAGATGGGGGAGAGAGAGGTGAGAGGCAGGAGATGAGAGAGGTCGGACAGGGAAGGCAGAGAAGGGTGGAAAACAGAGAGGGGCAGAGACAGAGAGAGTGAGACGTGGACAGGGTGAGAGGTGGAGAGGGGTGAAAGAGGGAGAGGGGTGAGAGACGGAGAACTTTAGCCTTCGATTAACGGAACACACCAAGTTTTGGTTTATAACCATATAACAATTAATGCATGGAAACAGGCCATCTCGGCTCTTCTAGTCCGTGCCGAACGCTTACTCTCACCTAGTCCCACCGACCTACACTCAATCCATAACCCTCTATTCCTTTCCTGTCCATTTTTTTAATGACAAAATCGAACCTGCCTCTACCACTTTTACTGGAAGCTGCTACCGCTCTCTGAGTAAAGAAATTCCATCTCGTGTTGCCCCTAAACTTTTGCCCCCTAACTCTCAACTCATGTCCTCTTGTCTGAATCTCCCCTACTCTCAATGGAAAAAGCCAATCCACGTCAACTCTACCCCCCTATAAGTTTAAATATCTCTATCAAGTCCCCCCTCAACCTTCTACGTTCCAAAGAATAAAGACCTAACTTGTTCAGCCTTTCCCTGTAACTTAGGTGATGAAACCCAGGTGACATTCTAGTAAATCTCCTCTGTACTCTCTCTATTTTGTTGACATCTTTCCAATAATTCGGTGACCGGAACTGTACACAATACTCCAAATTCGGCCTCACCAATGCCTTGTACAATTTTAACATTACATCCCAACTCCTATACTCAATGCTCTGATTTATAAAGGCCAGCCTACCAAAAGCATTCTTCACCACCCTATCCACATGAGATTCCACCTTCAGGGAACTATGTACCATTATTCCTAGATTCCTAGATTTTCCTAGATTTATGGTTCCCTGGAAGTGGGGTCACAGGCAGACGGGGCGGTGAAGGCGGCGTTTAGCATGACCGCCATCGTCGGACAGGGCACCGTGTACCGGAGGAGGGAGCTCACAGGGATTTACGAGGGTGTCGCCGGGTCTCGAGGGGCTGAGTTACGGAGAGAGGTCGGGAAGGTAGGGACTTCATTCCCTGGAGCGTAGGGGGGAATCTTGAATCATAGGGCACAGGTTTTAGAGATTTAATAGGGGACCCGAGGGGAAACTTTTTCACACAGAGGGTGGTCCGTCTGTGGAAGGAGCTGCCAGAGGAAGTGGTCGAGGCAGGTACATTAACGACACTCGGACAGGGACACGGATAGGAAAGGTTTAGAGGGATACGGGTGGTCCGTCTGTGGAAGGAGCTGCCGGAGGAAGTGGTCGAGGCAGGTACATTAACGACACTCGGACAGGGACACGGATAGGAAAGGTTTAGAGGGATACGAGTGGTCCGTCTGTGGAAGGAGCTGCCGGAGGAAGTGGTCGGGGCAGGTACATTAACGACACTCGGACAGGGACACGGATAGGAAAGGTTTAGAGGGATACGGGTGGACCGTCTGTGGAAGGAGCTGCCGGAGGAAGTGGTCGAGGCAGGTACATTAACGACACTCGGACAGGGACACGGCTAGGAAAGGTTTAGAGGGATACGGGTGGTCCGTCTGTGGAAGGAGCTGCCGGAGGAAGTGGTCGAGGCAGGTACATTAGCAACACTCGGACAGGGACACGGATAGGAAAGGTTTAGAGGGATACGGGTGGGTCCGTCTGTGGAAGAGGCTGCCGGAGGAAGTGGTCGAGGCAGGTACATTAACGCACTCGGACAGGGACACGGATAGGAAAGGTTTAGAGGGATACGGGTGGGTCCGTCTGTTGAAGGAGCTGCAGGAGGAAGTGGTCGAGGCAGGTACATTAACGACACTGGGACAGGGACACGGATAGGAAAGGTTTAGAAGGATACGGGTGGACCGTCTGTGGAAGCAGCTGCCGGAGGAAGTGGTCGAGGCAGGTACATTAACGACACTCGGACAGGGACACGGATAGGAAAGGTTTAGAGGGATATGGGTGGTCCGTCTGTGGAAGGAGCTGCCGGAGGAAGTGGTCGAGGCGGGTACATTAACGACACTCGGACAGGGACACGGATAGGAAAGGTTTAGAGGGATACGGGTGGTCCGGCTGTGGAAGGAGCTGCCGGAGGAAGTGGTCGAGGGAGGTACATTAACGACACTCGGACAGGGACACGGATAGGAAAGGTTTAGAGGGATACTGGTGGACCGTCTGTGGAAGGAGCTGCCAGAGGAAGTGGTCGAGGCAGGTACATTAACGACACTCGGACAGGGACACGGATAGGAAAGGTTTAGAGGGATACTGGTGGTCCGTCTGTGGAAAGAGCTGCCAGAGGAAGTGGTCGAGGCAGGTACATTAACGACACTCGGACAGGGACACGGATAGGAAAGGTATAGAGGGATACGGGTGGTCCGTCTGTGGAAGGAGCTGCCGGAGGAAGTGGTCGAGGCAGGTACATTAACGACACTGGGACAGGGATACGGATAGGAAAGGTTTAGAGGGATACGGGTGGTCCGTCTGTGGAAGGAGCTGCCAGAGGAAGTGGTCGAGGCAGGTACATTAACGACACTCGGACAGTGACACGGATAGGAAAGGTTTAGAGGGATACGGGTGGTCCGTCTGTGGACGGAGCTGCCGGAGGAAGTGGTCGAGGCAGGTACATTAACGACACTCGGTCAGGGACACGGATAGGAAATGTTTAGAGGGATATGGGTGGTCCGTCTGTGGAAGGAGCTGCCGGAGGAAGTGGTCGAGGCAGGTACATTAACGACACTCGGACAGGGACACGGATAGGAAAGATTCAGAGGGATACGGGTGGTCCGTCTGTGGAAGGAGCTGCCGGAGGAAGTGGTCGGGGCAGGTACATTAACGACACTCGGACAGGGACACAGATAGGAAAGGTTTAGAGGGATACGGGTGGTCCGTCTGTGGAAGGAGCTGCCGGAGGAAGTGGTCGGGGCAGGTACATTAACGACACTCGGACAGGGACACGGATAGGAAAGGTTCAGAGGGATACGGGTGGTCCGTCTGTGGAAGGAGCTGCCGGAGGAAGTGGTCGGGGCAGGTACATTAACGACACTCGGACAGGGACACGGATAGGAAAGGTTTAGAGGGATACGGGTGGTCCGTCTGTGGAAGGAGCTGCCGGAGGAAGTGGTCGAGGGAGGGAGGGGGGAGGAGAGGAGAGAGGGGCCGCTACAACGAGGAGAGAGGGGAGGGAGGTTTCCGAGGGGGCTTTTGCGTGGAGTGAGGAAGCGCTACCGCGAGGGGAGCAAGGTAGCGCCGCGGGAGAGAGGGAAGGCCGTGGGTGCGGGGTGGGGGTGTGTGGATGAGGGCTGGCTCGCTAGTGTGTGTGTGTGTGTGTGTGTGTGTGTGTGTGTGTGTGTGTGTGTGTGTGTGTGTGTGTGTGTGTGTGTGTGTGTTGGGGGGCGGGCGGAACACTCACCATCCGGCATCCGGTGTAGCAGTACCCGATGCAGGGGAAGATGCGGATGTTCAGCAAGTACAGGATGACGGCGGGAGTGCAGGCGAGGGCGCAGATCACATTCACAAACAGGCAGGCGATGGTCTGCCGTAGAGAGAGAAAGAGAGAGAGTGAGTGTGGGAGGAAAGAGCAAAAGATAAATTGAGAAGAGGCAGAGGAGGGGGGAGGAGGAGAGAGAGAGAGAAAGGGAGAGAGAGAGGGAAGGGGAGAGACAAGGAGCGAGAGAGATAAGTTTGAAAGGGACAGTGGAAGTGACGGGAGGGGGAGACCAACTGAACAGGGAAAGCAGCGAGAGGGGGGAGAGAGAGAGTGTGTGTGTGTGGAAACGGTGCGGGAGGAGGGACACAGAGAGAGAGTGGGAGAGGAATTGAAAAGGGAGGAGAGAGGGTGGATCGAGAGCGGGTGAGAGGGATGCAGAAAGAGAGTGGGGGAGAGAGATAAGATACGGGGGGAATGAGAGAGAGAGGGAAGGAGGGGGGGGGGGGGAGAGAGAGAGAGCCAGAAAGTAGAAAGGAAGAGGAGATAGGAACAGGGAGAGAGAGAGAGAAATTGGAAGGGAGGTGGGGGGTGAGAAAGACTTGTTTACTATGGTGTGGGAGGTGGAGTTATCTGATGGACAATGAATGATTTTCCCTGCGGCTTGTTTTGAATAAAACACTACAGCACAGTACAGGCCCTTCAGCCCTCCATGTTGTGCCGACCCAAATAAACCTTAAAAAATAGTACTAAACCCACACTACCCCGTTACCCTCCATTTTGGACTGTGACTCCAGCCAACTGAGCTTGAATGAGTTTGAGAACTTTATTTTTACCTCTATATAGGCATAATATTGCTAACCCTTGGTTGACTTTCTTACTATATTTGGTCGTTCCGATTAAAATAGTGATTTGTTAACAGCAACACCGGGCTCCGGCTGTATTCTGTTCCATTCACAGGGTCCTGTGTACGTGACAGAATGTAGAGGGGCGAGTGAGGGAGAGAGAGAGAGAGAGAGAGAGAGAGAGAGAGAGAGAGAGAGAGAGAGAGAGAGAGAGAGAGAGAGAGAGAGAGAGAGAGTGAGAGAGAGAGACAGTGGTAAGGGAGAAAGGGGAACGGGTTGGTAGTCCCAGAGATGGAAGGAAAGTGGAAAAGAGATGGGGGAGTGACACGGAGAGTGAAAATGGAGGAGAGGCGGGAAGGATCAGAGGGAGAGGGAGAGAAGGGGAGCGTGAGAGGGCGAAGAGAGAAGAGTGGACAGAGGGAGATGGTGTAGAGAAGAGATGAAGAAATCGGGAGAGGGAGCGCAGGGAAAAGGGAGGGGAAAGAGAGAGAGAGAGTGAGAGAGAGAGGAAGAGGAGGAAGAGAAATGTGACAGACACCGCGATGGGGGATAAAGAAAGGGAGAAGAAAGAGGGGAAGTGGAGAGAGGGTGGGGGAAGGAGAGAAAGAGGTGGAAGGAGAGAGAAGAGGCAAGGAGAGAGAGGGGAGAGAGGGAGAAGGGGAGAGAGGGGAGGGAGAGGGGGAGGAGACAGAAAGAAGGAGGAGAGCGAAGGGGAGGGGAAAGAGACTGAAGGAGGAGAGGGGAGAAGGAGAGAGAGGGGGAGAGAGGGGAGGAGAGAGGGAAAAGAGAGAGGGGAGGAGAGAGTGAGAAGGGGAGGAGAGAGAGAGCGAAGGGGAGGGGAGAGAGACTGGAGGAGGAGAGAGGAGGGAAGGAGAGAGAGGAGAGAGGGGAGGAGAGAGGGAAAAGAGGAGAGAGAGAGCGAAGGGGAGGGGAAAGAGACTGAAGGAGGAGAAGGGAGAAGGAGAGAGAGGGGGAGAGAGGGGAGGAGAGAGGGAAAAGAGAGAGGGGAGGAGAGGGTGAGAAGGGGAGGAGAGAGAGAGCAAAGGGGAGGGGAGAGAGACTGGAGGAGGAG